>NW_011355667.1:15868-16742 GCF_000735185.1 Notothenia coriiceps
CATGTATTTAATCCCTGTAGTGACTTTACAGATGTGGATGAATGATGTGAAATATAATCAAGTGTTAAATCAGACTTTAGTTCCACCTGGAGTAAATCCACAAGCTACCCTGCAGTATACAAAGTCATTCAAACTAGCTGCACCTTTACCAGCTTTGAGAACACTTTCATGATCAATCAATATAAAACATATCATATATATTATTCTGAAATGGACCAATCTGTACAATGACTACTTTTACTGTCGCTACTTTAACTATATTTTGATGATAATACTTTTCTACTTTTACTTGAGTAACATTTTCAATGCAGGACTTTTACTGTAACAGAGTATTCCTACACTCTGGTACTTCTACTTTTACTCAAGTACAAGATCTGAGTACTTCTACTTTTACTCAAGATCTGAGTACCTGAGTACTTCTACTTTTACTCAAGTACAAGATCTGAGTACTTCTACTTTTACTCAAGTACAAGACCTGAGTACTTCTACTTTTACTCTAGTACAAGATCTTTGTGCTTCTACTTTTACTCAAGTACAAGACCTGAGTGCTTCTACTTTTACTCAAGTACAAGATCTGTGTGCTTCTACTTTTCATGAGTCTTAGAACATGAAATCGTTCAATCTTCATGAGTCTAGAACATGAACTTAATTTTCCATCTGCTCATGAGTCTAGAACATCGAACTGCATCTGGTTCATCTACTCATCGAGTCTAATTTTCTACTTGCACAAGAACTCATTTCTCATCTTCGTGAGTCTAAGACCACTATGGACTTATTTTCATCTTCAAGTCTAGACAAGAACCACCATCATTCATCTTCGTAGTCATACGATGCATGAAAACTTCATTTCATCTTGCATGGAGTGCCTAAAACA
>NW_011355667.1:17166-21356 GCF_000735185.1 Notothenia coriiceps
TTACAACCCGCACTACTGCAAGTCTAGTAGAGAAATCTGGTTGAACAAATCGTGGCGTCAAAAATTTCAGTGCGTCACCTCCATAAATGAGTGCAACAAAAAATACAGCATTATTAATCTTACTACTTAAGGTAAACACAGACGGCAGACGTGTAAGTAGTGTCGTGTTGGGCCGCGCGTCCTACCTCTGTGTTATAGCTATCAAGATAATAATGCGTATTTGTGCCTCATTTATGGGTGACCACTAAATTTTTTGACACAACGATTTCACAGATGTTTACTCTTACTGACTGCAGTAGTGCGGGTTGGAATCGGAAATCGAATCCCACCACTGCACTTCAGTACACTGGCACGACATCAAGGAAATGTCGGGTTGTAATCGGTGGAAATGAATCGCGACCACTGACTCAGTACACTCGGCACGCCATCTAAGGAAATATCGGCGTTGTAATCTGGAATCGAATCGCCACACTGACTTTCAGTACACTGGCACGACATCAAAAGGAAAGTCGGGTGTAATCGGTGGAAAATCGAAATCGCGACCACTGCACTCAGTACACTGGCACGAACATCAACGGAAATGTCGGTTGTCGTAATCGTGAAACAATCGCCACCACTGCACTCAGTACACTTGGCACGACATCAAGGAAAATGTCGGGTGTAATCCCGGTGGAAATCAGAATCGCACCACTGCACTTCAGTACCTGCGCACGACATCACAGGAAAATATCGGGTTGAAATCCGAAAAATGAAGTCTTTAGTGTGCACCACAAAATTATGACCTCTAATAGGACGACTAGGAATATGAACATCCGATAACAAACATTACACAAAAAGAGCAGAGGGAGCGGAGTCCTATGTAGAACGCCGACTCGACGTGTTAGCCCGACGCCAGCACCCCGCTTAGCGCCGATGCAACTGCCCCGCCTGCCCTTAGGACGTCTGCTGTAGCGAGTGTTGTTCGCGGGACAAAGGTCCGAGAGTAGCTGCCTATGTCTCTCCGCTTGCAACACTCAGGCTGACGTCGTGGTCTCTGTTAAATCGGGTTCAAGAGTGTAATATCCTGGTGTAGTCATGTGATACTACCCAGGTTTGTTATGATACTCTCACCCCGGTGTACTGAGGCCTTTCGGACACAACAAAAAATATAGAATCCACTAGGACCGTCTAGTTTGAAATGTCTTTGTTATCTTATACAGACGTGACCTTTTGAGACTGCAATTTCGCACTTACCTTTTCTTTTTCTTTTTTTTTTGTTACAAATTTTTATATTCTTTCTTTGAATTTTCCCTTCCAAACAGTCCCTTGTTGTAGTTCCCAATCTAATTTGACCTTTCACGTGCACCGGTCTAAAACGACTCCTGAGAATGAGGCTAACGTTTCATAATAAACTACTACAGTAGGAGATGTCCACATTACGTACAACACAATCTCCCAAATGTCGAAACCGTTTCCCTTTCATTACACCCGGCGAATTCTTCTTTTGCTGGAAATTCGAAAATCTAACAGAACCGTTACTTCTTGACTCATAAGACTTTCGAAGAGAGTCAAATATATGCATATTACATACGCTATGTGCATATATGCAAATACATAACAATAATAAAACACACACAAGAGGTCGATAGACAAGGGCGCTGCCAGCTCGAGCTCTTGGCGCTGGAACTGCCCAGAGACACTCCGCGGCAGACGGTGTCCTGCGTGTAGTTTTCGAATGAGTCCAATACACCTGGAATTGATTCATGAAATGGAATTCAAGTTAATTTTCTAGACATTAAATACGAAATCATAAAATTACAGGAAGATTAAGTATGGACTGACTGCAAATACCTCGAAAATAAAAACTTTTTCGTTCGGGAGGAATCTCATAGTAATAACACGACTTACACGTTGGAGGTATATCATTCCTACAATGTTGTTATCGAAGAAGTTTATTTTGCGGAGGAGTAAGGCGAGAGGGCAGCACGCCTTGTCATGCTCGAAATGACACTTCTACCCAAGGTGCAAGGTCCGAGACATTCTAGACGCTGTCTTTTACCTGTTGCTCGCAGCTTCTAGCTCGGGCACCGTCGTGAACTACACGTGAAGGACAGAGTGGCCGGACCGTCCACTCTTGTGTAAGTTCTATAAGTTCCCGAAAATAACAGAAACATGTTTCGATCGTCACATCTAGTTCCCGTCTCGCTCCCTTGTCATCGTCGTGTAGGAACTGAGTCTACATTAGCCACCTTTAGCTTAGCGGTGGTGACGTGAAGTCATGTGACCGTGCTGTAGTTCCTTTATAGCCCAACATTAGCCACCTTTAGCTTAGCGGTGGTGACGTGAAGTCATGTGACCGTGCTGTAGTTCCTTTATAGCCCTACATTAGCCACCTTTAGCTTAGCGGTGGTGACGTGAAGTCATGTGACCGTGCTGTAGTTCCTTTATAGCCCTACATTAGCCACCTTTAGCTTAGCGGTGGTGACGTGAAGTCATGTGACCGTGCTGTAGTTCCTTTACAGCCCAACATTAGCCACCTTTAGCTTAGCGGTGGTGACGTGAAGTCATGTGACCGTGCTGTAGTTCCTTTATAGCCCAACATTAGCCACCTTTAGCTTAGCGGTGGTGACGTGAAGTCATGTGACCGTGCTGTAGTTCCTTCAACTCCACGTTGCCTACAC
Organism: Notothenia coriiceps; assembly: GCF_000735185.1. NCBI lineage: Eukaryota > Metazoa > Chordata > Actinopteri > Perciformes > Nototheniidae > Notothenia > Notothenia coriiceps. The sequence continues at coordinate 19,827 of NW_011355667.1, forward strand.
ACAGAACAAAGCGGAGAGGACGCGCGATAGATGGTGACATCGAAACATGTTTACTGTTATTTTCGGAACTTTAGACTTACACAAGAGTGCAGACGGTCCGCCACTCTGTCCTTCACGTCTTAAGTCCACAGACGTGCCGAGCTAGCAAGTGCAGGAACACGTAAAAAGACCCGCGTTCTAGAATGTCTCCGACCTTGCACCTTGGGTAAAGTGTCATTTCGAGCATGAGCAGAGGACCGTCGCCTCTCCCTCTCCTGCCGCAAAATAAACTTTCATAACCAACAATTGTAAATCGATATACCTAGACACCTAGCAACCCGTGAACAGTCGTCGTTACTATGAGTCTTTCCTGCGCGAAGCAAAAGTTTTATTTTCGAGGTATCGTTGCATGTCACGTCCATACTTAATCTTCCTGTAATTTTATCGACTTTGTAGCTCATCGTTCTAGAAATTTAACTGAATTTCATATTCATCGAATCAATTCCAGGTGTTTGGCACTCATGTGAATACACACCAGGACACCTCTGCCAGTCGTCTCTGGCGGCAGTCCAGCCCAAGATCGAGCCTTTGCAGCCCCTGTCTAGCGACCTCTTGTGTGTGTTTATGAAATGTGTATGTATTTTATATATTGACATATATTATAATTGGTATTGACTCTCTGTCCGCTAAAGTCTTATGGAGTCAAGAAGAAGTAAACCGTTCTGTTTAGATTTTCGAATTTCCAGACAAAAAAGAAAGAAATTCCGGGTGTAATGAGAGGAAAAGACGTTTCGACCTATTTCGCGAGATTCGTGGTCGTAGCGTAATGTGGACATCTTCTCTAGCTGTAGTAGTGTATTGATGAAACCGTTAGCCTAATTCTCAGCTACGCTCGTTTTACCCGCCTGGTGCACCCGGGTGAAGGGTCAAATAGATTGGAACTACAACAAGCGGCTGTTTTGGAAGGGGAAAATTCAAAGAAACGAATAAGTAAAATTGTACGTAAGTAGCGGAAAGTGCCAGTCTCAAAAGGTAGCACGTCTTATAAGATAACAAAATAGACCAGTTAAATTAGACCGTCCTAAGGCGATTGTCTAATATTGTTTGTTGGTCGATGGCCTCACGTGAACACCCGTGACGAGTATATACAAGACCTGGGTAGTACATCACATGACTCACACAGGGATATGTTCCCCCCCAACTCTGAACGATGGAGCTAGAGGACAACGACGTTCAGCCGTGAGTGTTATGGGAGAGACATGACGGCAGCTACTCTTCGGACCTTGTCCCCAAAACAACACTCCCTAGCAGACCCGTCCTACAAGACGATGCCGGGAAGGCCGGCAGGTCCCCCCCCCCCCCCGCATCGGTAGCGGGTGACTGGGCTCGGCTCACGTCCGAGTCGGACTTCTACAGTGCGACGCCCTCCTTGCTCTTTTTGTGTAAATCGTGTCGTTATTTGGATGTTCCAATTTCCAGTCCGTCCATGCTAGACGGTCTATAATTGTCGTGTGCAACTACTAAAAGACTTCAATTTTCGATTTTCAACTC
>NW_011355667.1:30819-31022 GCF_000735185.1 Notothenia coriiceps
TACCTTCCTTCTGTTTGTGCATCGATACATTACATTACATGTTACTTGTTAGAAGCTTTTATCCAAAGCAACTTACATACTCAATACTGTGGACAATCCCCACAGGGGCAATTTGGGGGGAAGTGTCTCAGGGACACAACGACATGCTGACTGCAGTGGGGTTTGAACCTGTGACCCCCTGATCCCAACACCAACGCACACCC
>NW_011355667.1:33803-34204 GCF_000735185.1 Notothenia coriiceps
TTTTTTTCAAATTGAATTTATTGAAATCTCCAATATCAACGTAAGAGCTTGTGCCTCTTCGGGGGGTGCTAACACTTAACCATAAACGTTATCGTTTACTTTCTCCGTCTTTATATGTAGATATTACTTTTCTCCGTTAATCTCCGCTCCTTTTCACGTTGTTTCCATAGCAACAGCAACTTCCTGTCAACAGCGCTACCTCTCCTTCAAAATAAAAGCATGTCCATAAATAGGAAGCCAAGCCAAATTACACTTAAGACATATACAACTGCAACGAAAGTAACAAACACAATGCGATATCTTTTTCAATTTCAAAAAACACAAATTGGGTTAATAACTATAAAACAACAATACTGTAGAATAACTAAATGAATGCCGCGAATAAACCGAAATACACGTGT
>NW_011355667.1:36891-40024 GCF_000735185.1 Notothenia coriiceps
GCCCACTCTGTTGCCAGATTTGAGAGAAATAAGCAACCAGGTCTATGAAAACAAGCCCCAAAGAAGCAACACATACATGATGTTGTGTAATTTGAATCCAAAACTAAGGCCTCAGGATGACTTTAAGACTTGAACATGGTCATTTTTGTTTTGTAATATTGAATAAAAAAGTATATAAAAGTATTTAAAAAAATCCCGATCCCCGATTTTTTTCTCCCGATTCCGATCTTTTGAAAATCACGTGATCGGCTCCGATCCCCGATCACGTGATCGGATCGGGACATCTCTAGTCACAACCTAGCAAAGCAAAATAATATTTGTTTTGATTATGTTGTTTTCGTAATCGTTGCAGGCCAAAAATCGTAATCGCGATTTAAAATACGATTAATTGCACAGCCCTAATATTGTCTTGTATAGTTTATTATTATTATTGACTGACCCCCCCACCTTCAAAACACTAACCAAAACTCACCTCTTCAGACTGGCTTTTAATGTGTGAATTATGTTGTGTTGCTGTTTTAATATTTTTATTTTATTTGCTTTTTATCACCACTGTGTCTTTGAGCACCTGAAAAAGAGCTTGTAAATTAAATGTATTATTATTATAATTGTTAAGCAAACCACATATGAATGAAACAACAACCCTCCAGTCCTCAGAAGGCTTTTCTCCAGTCACTATCGGCCACTGCCCTCTTCTCCTCTGTGCACGTGTAACAACTGATATGAAGCCAAAGTCCTGTGATAAACATCCATTGTGACTCTGACATGTTGTTTGTCCCTTCCGCCCTCCCGTAGCTTACTTGGTGACGCAGAGACTTCTCCCTGAGGAGCCAAGAAGCAGACGGCTCATGACTTCTGACCAGGACACGAAAGTTGTAGCTGAACCACAGGTGCAGCAAGTCCAAGAGGCAAAAGAGAACTCTCATTTGGTGAGTTTTTAACACGCCAAGATGCATGTTTGTATATATGTTATCCTGCATTTATGCGCTGATTTCAGGTTTATCACCAGGTAACACTTACGAGGAATTTGACTTGGTGTCGTGGTGCATACACAAAACATAATAAATGTTTTTGTTTATCGCTTTTTGTATTTTTCTTTGTTTTTTTGTTGACTTTATTTCCCTGTCAAAGCGTCTTTGAGTTCTTAGAAAAGCGCTATATAAGTCCAGTGTTTCCCATACATTGATTCATTTGTGGCGATTTAAATATCATCCGCCACAAATAGATCTCATAAAAAGAAAAAAAAAATATTACATTTTTTTTTTTTTTGGTGGACTAATGGATAGTGAGATGATGATCGGAAGGTTGCGAGTTCAAATCCCGCCTGGAACACCACCACTAGTGTGCCCTTGAGTAAGGCACTCAGTTACTCCAGGGCAGGGGTCTGCAACCTTTTTGACCAAAAGAGCCATTCTGCCCCCTTTTCCAAAAAGATTTTTTGACTGGAGCCGCAAAACATATTTGATAGCTTATAAAGTTGTATATATTGTTACATCAGACAAAAACTACAGTTTTTTTGCATTTATTATTTATTACATTACATAAAACTGCTAACCTCTAATAATAAACAAAGAACTCTTATAAGGAGAATAACAAAAAATACACAGGCCTACTTTAAAATTAATCAACACAGCACTTAGGGAGTCCTCTGCACATTTGAAGAAAGAAAAAATACAATTATAATTGACCCACTTTGAAATAAAGAAAACATAATATTGAACCCTAAAAACAGTTAATTGATTGAATCATGACTGAAGATCGTCAGCTGCAAACATACCGGTAAACCAGCATCATTTGCTTGAAAGCAGATAACTCTGTCCACGCAGAATTAAACCCTGTGTTCCTCCGATACTTTTATTTTCTTTTATTTATCCATAGTTCGCTCATCGAGCCGGGGGTCAGGTTATTCACCTGCAAGAAAAGGCGCTGACCGTAGCAGGATGCGACGCATATTTCAGTTGACCTAATTAAAACAGTTTTGTTTTTTATTTATGTGTCACAGTATCACCTCAAAATACAAGATACGAAACATTTTCAACCGTGCAACAAAATATAAATAGTCCTACAAATACTTTTATTTTATTTTCCTATTTTTGTCTAAGGTCAAGGGAGCCACAGTAGAGGGCTTAAAGAGCCGCGGGTTGCCGACCCCTGCTTTAGGGAGAATGTCCCTGTGATTGGTCACTGTATGTATTTTGTTATTTGAGGGGGGGGTGGATGCGTGGGCCACCCAAATAGGTTAAGGGGCCTTTGGCTTTTTGTTGCCGTTTATAGGTTTTTAAAACTGTCAAACCAGATCTTCAAGCTTGTTTAAAAAGCCTGTCTTTTCGATATTGGTACAATTATACTAATTATAAATAGTAAGACCAATATGTTACCCTGCTGATTTTGTTATGCATATATTTGGGTCGGTTATTTTCCGGCTGCACACATTTTGAAATGTTATTCAAATCTCAATACAGAGTAAAGCAATATTAAACATACAGGAAGCACAACATATATTAAAGGCTGAATACTAGTAAAGTACACATTTAGTGATATCCCTGCCTACAAATTGTACAGACTTTAGAATAAACAATAGTATTAAAGTAAACTGTTGGCAGACCAAACCTAATTTTCCCATCATTAACAAATTAGTATACTTACAAATGACATTAAGTATTTGTAGTTATTTGTATCCAAATGGCCAATTTTCATTGAGGTTCGCGCTAAATATTAAAATCTCTCATCCTGTATGCAATTTAAATATGAGCTGTCATTTTTCAATCAATTAGATCTTCAGTTCATTTAATAAATGTCTCAATTGTGACAAAAATAAACGTTGAAAATTAAGCCTTTTATCGTTTTATTTGGCAATCATTTATTTTATATTGATTTTCAAACCAGTTACAACCAGTTCCTACTTCAGCATGGTAGGTTTCCAAAAGTGTGTTTGTGTAGTAGGGCTGTACCCGAATATTCGTTCGTTGGTGTATATTCTGGTTTCAATTTCGTTATTCGCTGCACTGCGGCTGCCAAATTGAATTTATTGAAAACTCCAATATCAACGTAAGAGCTTGTGCCTCTTCGGGGGGTGCTAACACTTAACCATAAACTTTATCGTTTACTTTCTCCGTCTTTATATGTAGATCTG
>NW_011355667.1:40042-42211 GCF_000735185.1 Notothenia coriiceps
GTCACGTTGTTTCCATAGCAACAACAACTTCCTGTCAACAGCGCTAACTCACCTTCAAAATAAAAGCATGTCCATACAAAATAGGAAGCCAAGCCAAATTACACTTAACGTATATATACAACTGCAACGGAAGTAACAAACACAATGCAATATCCTTTTCAAATTCAAAGAACACACATTGGGTTATTTACATTAACAAATAACTAAAACAACAATGCTGTAGAATAACAAAATGAATGCCGTGAATAAACAGAAATACACGTGTTGAAGCGGTTCGCTGCTGATTACTACCGAATATCCGGAGCCCGAAAAATGGTATTCGGGACAGCCCTAGTGTGTAGTTGGTTTGAATTCAAAGCAAAAGGACATCTTTGTGGCTGCAGACTTGTTGCTGTTCTGTCAAAAAAATGATATCTTTATAAAAAGTTCACCCAGTTCCCTTCAAAATGAGATTATTGATAACGAGCATCAGGCCAACCTCATTGATCTCCCACCCTGATAATGTCCAAAGCAGAAGCTCTCTGTAAAGAAACATGCAGCGCAGGAAGAAGCAACTCCTGTAACTAACCAACCATGACTCGTTTTTATCCGTCTCTCTTCATGAGTCTGCCGTAGCTCTATCGATCACAGCCGTGACATTTGGGTTCTTATTGGACCGTGACGTCTGAAAACACAGCCGTGCAAAGAGCAGCGGTCGGGTATTATTGGATGTAACAGCACGACAAAATGCTAGTTTCACTGACACTAACTTCTGATTTATACCTTAAAAAAGTATTGATATTCCATGAAATGTTTTTAAAGCCATGGGAGAAACTTGACACAACATTGATAGCATAAAATATAGGATTTTTAAATAAAATAAAACCTTTTATTCAACATCATTTGCCAAAGTTGACGTCTTAATATTGCTTGTTTTGTTTAAACTACTATCTGACCCGACCCATACACTTGTAGTAATCTTAAAGAGAACAGGAAAACTCCAAGATATTTAGGTTACAATGATCAAAACTGATCAAAAGCAGCAAGGAATTACAAATGACATCTGTTAAACTTGAAATATCATGTTTTCATTCTTGTTTCTTTAATTTGCAATGTGTGTGTGTGGAGTTATTTAAAGGACCATCTATTAGTGGATTGTTTTCATCATAGTCAAAGAGGGGAAACATCTGATGGTGTAACTAGGGGTGGGCGATATTGAAAAATATATTATCACGATATTTTTCAAGCCGTATCACGATAGACGATATATCACAATATTTTTTCATGTTGGTTATTATGGTTATTTTTCAAGTTACTTAACAGAACAACCACCTACAAGGTAACAGAAACTAAAACAGAAAGGAGTAACCAGAATAGCATTTCAAGCTGGTTTTATTTCTGAAATGAATCCCTGAATGAACAATTCAACATTTTGATATGTCTTCAAGGCACATTTTCTCAGTTTAAAAATGAACTTTCTGAGGTAGCAGCAGTGAACATCAATAAAAATGAAAAGGAGGGTAAAACATAACTAAATAAAACATCAATGAGGAAAAGTCAGTGCCAAACAATTAAAAATGTAAACTTTAGACTTGAAGTGCAATAAAAGACTTTAGCATAACTGAAGGGAAAAACTATATAAATACCTTATTGATAATAAAATATAAGCCGAATCAAACAAGACAATATATAAAGTGCAATACTGTCTGAATCCTGATGAGACAGCTTTAGAGTATGTCTTTCACATCAGTTTAGTTTTTTTATAGTTTTTTTTTTCAAATTTTTTATTTTATTTTTATCACGATAGATACGATATCTCTGAAAAAGCATATCGTGGAGACCTAATATCGTCACGGCGATATATCGTCATATCGCCCACCCCTAGGTGTAACTTATATTTTGGAAAGGGTTTCCTCTTGTCATCAGATCAAACCTTATCTCGTCATCGCTGCTCTTTCTCTTCAGAGGTTGCTGGAATGTAAATCAACAGAAGTCGAAATAGAAACTTAACGAAGTGGGCGTGTCTGATGTTGATGCTTCTGGGAAGTCATCATTTGAATTTACAAGGAAATGAACCACCTATTAAGCCTTTAAAATGTTTAGTTTACTGCAATTCAAATATTAATCTCTTGTGATCTCGATAGAAAATGTGATTGATTGTGAGCCGAAGTTAAGGGAATGTAAATCAAC
>NW_011355668.1:0-4324 GCF_000735185.1 Notothenia coriiceps
AAACTTAACAAAGTGGGCGTGTCTGATGTTGATGCTTCTGGGAAGTCCTCATTTGAATTTACAAGGAAATGAACCACCTTTCGAACCACCTATTAAATCTTTAAAATGTTTAGTTTACTGCAATTTGAATATTGATCTCTTGTGATCTCGATAGAAAATGTGATTGATTGTGAGCCGAAGTTAAGGGAATGTAAATCAACATGAGTAGTAATAGAAACTTAACAAATAGGTGTGTCTGATGTTTCTGGGAAATCATCATTTGAATTTACAAGGAAATGAACCACCTTTCGAACCACCTATTGAGCTTTTAACACGTATTTTGTTTGCTGCAATTCCAATATCGCTCTCTTGTGATCTTGATAGAAAAGTGATTAATCAACAAAAGTAGTAGAAACTTAACAAAGTGGACGTGTCTGCTGTTGATGTTTCTTGACAGTCTCAACCCTAAAAATAATATAGACTATATTTAAAAATTTGCAAGGAAATGTACCACATTTCAAACGGCCTATTTTAGCTTTTAACACATTGTTTACTACAATTTGAATATCGCTGTAGTCCATCTTGTGAGCTTTTGAGCATGCTTGTTTCTAAAGATGTGATCATTTACTTGCTTTTGGCCTCTGATGTTTAACAGATTTAGGAACATACAGATCACTTTTGTACCTAGACATTGCAAATTGTTACACGTTAGGGTAGCTCGATGCTTAAGCCCACATCACCACACACTCCTCATCATTTGTTCACAGGCTTTCTAGGTTATGATTCCACGGTTGAAGTAGAAACTTAACAAAGTGGGAGTGTCTGATGTTGATGTTTCTGGGCAGTCATATCCCCAACAAATAATATAGACTACATTTAACATTTGCAAGGAAATGTACTACCTTTTCGAATATGGAGCTAATTTCCTTCCATAACTCCATAAACAAACTAAACAAGTTTGATAAATTCCTTACTAACAAACCCAGTGCGGTTTGCAAATACAAAACACCATCTACCAACAAATGCATTTCGTTTTGCAAATACAAATATGTATCTATCAAACAAACACATTACATTTTTCTAATAAATCATGTTTCAGAGACAAACTCAGCATGTTTTCCAAGTACACAAACATATTTTCTACGAGTAGGACAGCGCGATGCTTAAGCCCACATCACCACAGACTCCTCATCATGTTCACAGGCTTTATAGGCTATGATTCTGCCACGGTGCTGCACAACCCGCTGATTTGATTGATGCTAACACATGTGACACTTCAGACAAGTCGGTCGAGGCTAAATCTGTTCAGCAGGGTGGGGATGTTGCAGCAGCCTGCAGCCAAATACTGTATATTCTGCAAGTCAAATGGCCTCCTCTGCCAGCCACTAAACCAACTGTGGTTCAGGTTTTTAAATAAGACTTTAGACGTGAAGGTGGGCGGTGAGTTTTTTACGAGCTGTGTTGGACAGATTAAAAAGCTTTTACAGTATTTTATGGATGCAGGGGAAAGGGTGAACGCTCCTTGTTTGCATACTGTTGTGATTCAGGCTTCAGAGCTTACTTTTGGACCAGGGTTCAAATTTCTACTTGTTTTTAGAGGGAAATTGATCGATATCAGAAATATGTATTTATCCCGGGGGAAACTGGGGGTCGTGACAGTTGATCCATTATTATAAATGAAATAAATAAAGTATAAATACAAAATATGATATCCACATAAGAGGTTAAAGTTAAATGTCCAAAAGAAATCAGATAAAATAAAAATATTTATATAAACGTCTAAAGTTATTGTAAAACATGTTCTATTAAAGATATTAATTTCAAGTCAAAGTAAAGTGTTGAATAATGTAAAAACAAACATTAGAAGTATTGTCAAAATGTGCAATAAAAACATGAAATAGATAGAAATGTATATAAAGAATAGTCAAGTAAAAATTTTCAAAAAAAGATATTTATATAAAAATAGGAAGTTAAATGGAAAATAATAAATTAATGGAAAAATGCACATATTACGACAATATACAACATGTATAAGAACATACACACTTTGGTGTATTGGTATAAGTAACATATTAATGGTGATTTGGCTGCCGATGGAGTTGTAAAAACTCTTATTAATTGACCTAAATTGAACTTAAATGCTGATTTGTCCTCATGTTTCCCTGATGGGTTTCAATCAACCCCCTCAAATAGGGAAGAATGTGGAACTTGGGAAATTGTTTTTTTCCCCCTGAGAGCTCCAGAATTAGGAAATGGAAACACGCTGCTGTCTTTTTTCCATCGTCGTTTACACACGCTCGAGATCGGAAAGAAGATTGGCAGCGTAGAGGAAGGGGGGGGTTTAGAGTCCATTGGGCTAATGTCTCAATACGAGTCAACAAGGGATTATAGTTGTGGGAAAATCTGTCAGAGAACCAAAACATTGCTAACAGTGTCCAAAAAAATAAGGACCAGGAGGTCAAAGGTCACGAGCAGAGAATAAAGGTACCGTAGGAAAACTCCCAAGATTAACCTGTTAAGCCCTGAGCCTGTTTTTCAGGGCTCGAACATGACCCAGAACAAATGTCTATAAAGGGGCAAATGAATCATCTTTTTTCTCAAAGCAAGGATAAACCTGTGAGATGGATGTAGTTACAGAATTGTAAAGTTTAAAAATTGTTTGGCTGCTGGTGGAGTAGTAGTACAAACTCTGTAATTTACCCGAATTGAACTGAAACACAGATTTTTGATTTATTTGATTTCTGAAAATGTTTTCTTTAAGAAGTCTTTATGCAAATAGGTTAACTCTGAGACACATTTATAGGTTTTATTCCAGTAGGTTTAAGGGCTGTTGAAGGCAATATATGATACTTTTGGGGGATGTGTGTGTATTTCACAGAGAAGTTGTTATTTGCCGAAGTTGTATTTTTATTAATGCTCTTTTTAATTGCTTAGAGACTCCACATGTTGCTCTGCTGCTGTGAAAATGTGCCGTGTATGGAAACGTTGAAACATACGGTGTTTTTGGACCACAGGAACTAACATTTTAGCATCAACTTCTTCTTAATGAAGTGAAAATGCTAACATTATAATAAGTTGACACACATTTTAGACTGCGTTCAAGGCAACATAATACCTTTTTTGGTAGTTAGCTTAAATAGCTATCATGGAAACTGAAACGACCTGTGAGTAGCCTCAGGAAGTAACATTTGAACCCACAGCTAACCCACATACAGTACATACATTTACGTAATTTCCCTAGAATTAAGACCGAAGAGCCTGTTGCTAAAGCTGCTCTCCTATTTCAACATGACTGTATGACATGATTAATCATTAGCTATGTAGTATTTGAAATATTGAAGTATTTATATGTTTTAGTATTGGATATACAGTAGTGTATTCTAACTAGGGCTGTCAAGTTAACGCGTTAATAACAAGCAGCAATTTTTTTTAACGCCTCTAATTATTTGAACGTGCGATTAACGCATGTGTATTTGTCCTCGGCCCGCCCCGTAGTTTCAGAGGCCAAAGGCTTGACGTTGTTGTTGTTGTTAGTTGGATGGTGGGAGATTCTAGCGAGAGATATGGATACAAGAAAAGGTGTTTTGAACAGCAAGCCAAGCCCACAGCTGATGCCGACAGCCCCGCTCCTGCCGCTCGCTTGCGGCAGACCACGCTTGAAAGTTTGCCGGGGAGACGCCTGGAGACGGCGCTACGAGCAGCAAGCTTTCAAGAGCGATAGCTAAATGGGTGGCGGTGGCTACAGCTTGCAGGACAATTAACATGGTGGAGGACGAGGGACTGTGAGATAATTCGGATCGCATCAGCTTTTGATAATTTGATGTAAAAAGAGACTTTCTGAGGCGGAAATGTGTTGTTTCTAAAGGTGAGACAGCAAGTGTAGATAGTAAAACAATCCAACATCTGTTTGCATTCATATATATTCAATTAATGAGCAATTGCAGGTATATAAAAATGCTTTGTTTGTAAGAATATGGGGGTAAACAAAAAATGCTGATACCAAAAAATGCTCAACTTCTCCGAATGCAGCTGCTTGTGTTCTGTGAGATGAATATGTAACTTTACAAGTATTGCGGCAATTTTAATTATAACTTGATGCCTTGGGCTCGTATCTCATAAGTGTGCAGGGGTTTGTCTAAAACAGGCGCGCCCTCTCACTCTCGGTGTGTTCCCTCAAACAAAAATACTGATTTTCTGCGTAAAATGTTGCCAGAAATAATGTGAAAATTGTGTCGAATAGAGCGCCAGAGACGTGATTTCTGAGTTTCTTTTACTGTCCTTTTTTTCTGTAGAGGAAGTAAAGAAACCGTGACTCTGGATTTATTTGTTGTTTAAGGTGCAATAT
>NW_011355669.1:0-425 GCF_000735185.1 Notothenia coriiceps
GAGGAAGAAGATGAAACATTGCCCCCTGCAGGACACACTGAGTCTCTGCACTTAGCATCACTTTAATGTACAAATGTTTACGACTTTTTTCCCCCTACCTCGGCTTCTGGCCTTTTCTCTCTTGTTGCGGTTGAACAGTTTCATACTGGCGGAGGAAGAAGAGGAGGAAGAAGAGGAGGGTTGCTGGTTCGATTCCCTGGACCTGAAGATACCACTGAAACTCATCCTGACACACACACACACACACACACACACACACACACACACACACACACACACACACACACACACACACACACATATTGTAAGATATGACGACGTTGTGTTTGCAGCGTGTGTGTGTGTGTGTGTGTGTGTGTGTGTGTGTGTGTGTGTGTGTGTGTGTGTGTGTGTGTGTGTGTGTGTGTGTGTGTGTGTGTATGTGT
>NW_011355670.1:0-1839 GCF_000735185.1 Notothenia coriiceps
GTCAGCATGTCGTTGTGTCCCTGGGCAAGACACTTCACCCCAAATTGCTCCTATGGGCATTGCCCACAGTATTGAGTATGTACGTCGCTTTGGATAAAAGCGTCTAAGTAACATGTAATGTAGACAGCCAAGCCCCCTCCTGTGTGTTTGGTGAAGCATTATATGCTTACAAATCAAATGTAGGATATAAACACAACTTAACTGCAATGATAGCAAAGCTGTGGCTTGTGTTTGTGGGGTAATGCAGTCCAAATCATCATTGGGCTGCCAGCCAATGAGTGACGTCTGAGGAAGATGAAAAATGTAAATTAAACATTGTTGAGAAAATGCTGCATCTCTTGCATTTATTGACGTAGAGGAGCCTTAATGTTTACCTTTTAAATATAATTGTAAGTGTCAATTGCTTGGTTTTCGTGAAATTAGCCTGTTTTCCTCTCAAAGTGTAACAGATTGATGCATCTCCACAGATCATCTTAAAGGCTTCGGAATCCCCCCATTGTAGTTGAAAAACTGTAAAAAAACTAGGGCCCCATACAGCATCCTGCATAGGGCCCCCGAAAAGCTAGAAACGGCCCTGGGTGTATTTTAATAAAACGCCTGTTTAATCTTCTATGTTTTTGCACAGATTCCTCATTTTCGATGATGTCTTTTGTTTCCTGCAGCTTGACGAATCAGACCGCCTCCGTGCGCGCTCCCACGCGTGTGCACGCAGACGGTGTGCTCTGTGGAGCGTTATGGCAGCTTTGATGATAGTGTGTGTGGAGACTGAGAGAGAGAGACTACAAAGGAAGTACAAAACACATAAATACACTAAAGGCTGCCAATCCATCCTGCTTTAGAACAAAAGCCTGCAACAGAATTTCACAACTGATTTCTGAGATGTTAATTATTTATGGTCCATTCACTCAGACGCATGGAGAGCAATGGAGTTGTTAGTGATGCCTTTGCTTTGGTGACCTGCTACTGTAGGAATGCAAGGTTCCATTATGCAATTCAATAAAACAAATGGAGCCTGTTCATACATTTGACAGAGCTTTAAAAACGCGTTATCTCATTCTAAAATATAATCTATATAATTTAATTGACTATTTGACACTGTCATTACATATATCTTACTTAAAATGTCTGTTTTTATATTCTATTTTGGGATGTTTTTAGTTGTTTATGTCTATTTATTTTGTACTCCTTTATTTTCACATTATGTGCAATGCCTTGTTTGCATGCTGCTGTATCGAAAACAATTCCCAAATTGGGATCAATAAAGTATTAGCTAGTAGCACTGTAGCACTGTTTTCTCTAGTGGGGTATTTTTTAAATATCTGAATTATATTTTTCGTCTGAATTTAACTTCTTAGAAATAAATAAACTCTATTACCCATGAACAGCTTTAAAAACACCTTATCTCTTTATCTAATCTTTAAATATCATCTAAATAACCAGGGCCCTCTAAGATATTCTAGAAACAAATATTTGAAAAGATTAAAAAAACAACATTTAAAAAATATGTATTTTATTAGTTATATTTTTCATTAGTTTGACCAACATAACTTGATTGAATTGTATTTAAAATAACATTTCCAAAGAAAGAAATCCTTCGAATCTGCCTGTTCAGTTTCTGTTTGAATGTGAAAGGTTAAATGAAATAAGCTCGTCTCTGCGAGAGGAGCTGATTGGTGGTCCTGCTGTAAATTCACAGAGGGCCCGCTATAGTAACTCAACGAGACACTAATGTCAAATGACAGTACAATTGCATGGGTTCCCTCAACAAAAAAGCAATGGGATTTCTCCAAAGGATTTTGGAAAATAGCTGGAAATAAGGTCTGTGGAAAACGAACCTGT
>NW_011355671.1:0-1834 GCF_000735185.1 Notothenia coriiceps
TAACCTATAAAATATGTCTTCGAGGACATCTACTAAAACGGACATGACACTAGGTTTTGAACTTTAATTGTAAATCCTTGATTAATCTGTGAAATGTTGAAAATGCTGATTTTAAATTGTGTCAAAACTTTACCTGAAATATGAAAGTGTCCTCTATTGAAATTGCACAATCTTTGCAAGAAGTACATACAGGGATCTCAAAGACTCTGTATGTTTAGTGCAACCAGTATATTTGTTTTATTTTAAAGGGGTCCTATCATGCTAAATGCACTTTGTGATGTATTTTATACATAACTATGTGTCCCCGGTGTGTCGGTGAACTCACGCAGCGTCAGAAAATAAAACCCTCTCTCTTTTCCTCCGTACCCAAATCTCTAAAAACGGGGGAACAACGGAGCTGATCCAGATTTACGTCCGATATGACGTAATATCTGAAATGTGGACCCACGGCCCTATCAGAAACGTTGCTATCAGAAACAATGCCCGACTGTTTTGGACGTAATATGGTCGGTGTTTACATTAGCATCGCTAACACTCAGAGCTAACCTGTACTGGAGAGCATGTGTGTGAAGAAGCAGGAAGTAAAAAGGAACTCACCTTGTGGTATAACCGGCAAGAGAGAAAGCCTTTGAGCTCCATACTGTTTCAGAGATAATCCTTGATAATCCATGATATGGCGTTTCATCACGGCAGTATTTAGTTTAGACAGTAGCTGCCGGGTCCTGCATAAGCTCCGCCCCCTCCTTTTTAAAGCTTTATACCCCAAATCAGCACTTTAGAAACAGGAAGTGAAATAGAGGGATATGAGGCATGGCTAGAATGGGCTAGTTTGGTATTTTGAGCAGAACACTTCATAGACATGTTTTTAATATATTTGTATATATCTGAGACCTATGCTGTTGCCTCAAAATAGCATGATACAGTAGGTCCACTTTAAATAACACATATACAAAAAAAGGGATTGGGATGAGATAACATTTTTAAGCTTAAATGTGCTCTTTTTTACAATTTAAACTATGATAAGTAATTAATATTATATTTTATGACTTGATATCACTTGACTTTTTTCATGTTCTCCCTCTGGTTGTTTTATCTATTTATATTGTGTCACTTAACTCTCTTCTCCAATAGGACGAGGAAGAACAGGAGGAAGCAGCCAATCAGAAGACAGCTATGCAGAAGGCTAAGGAAGTAGCAGAAGTTAGCCCGCTGTCAGCAGCCAACCTGTCTATTGCTGCGTAAGTACACAAACACATTAAAAAGTAAACACAAACAAATTATACATAAATACAACACGTAATCTGAATACAAAATACAGATCAAAATTAATTTTCACATTCATGCACACACACTTCTGGACTAAAGTATTATTTTCTCACTGCTATTTGTATAATTGCACACATACAGAAAGCACTGTGTCTTTCCTAACAAATGTGATTGGCAGGCATTCAAACACACTTAAGATTCCCCTTAAGAGAGACCAAACACCTTAAGATTCTCCTCTTAAGAGAGACCAAATACCTTAAGATTCTCCTTAAGAGAGACTCAACTCCTTCAGATTCCCCTTAAGAGAGACTAAACAACTTCGGATTCCCCTTAAGAGAGACCAAACAACTTCGGATTCCCCTTAAGAGAGACTAAACACCTTAAGATTCCCCTTAAGAGAGACTAAACACCTTAAGATTCCCCTTAAGAGAGACTAAACACCTTAAGATTCCCCTTAAGAGAGACTAAACAACTTCAGATTCCCCTTAAGAGAGACTAAACACCTTAAGATTCCCCTTAAGAGAGACTAAACACCTTAAGATTCCCCTTAAGAGACTTAAGATTCTCC
>NW_011355672.1:0-2764 GCF_000735185.1 Notothenia coriiceps
AGAACACCATACCTACTGTGAAACATGGGGGTGGAAACATCATGCTTTGGGGCTGTTTTTCTGCAAAGGGAACAGGACGACTGATCCGTGTAAAGGAAAGAATGAATGGGGCCATGTATCGTGAGATTTTGAGTGACAACCTCCTTCCATCAACAAGGGCATTGAAGAGGAAACATGGCTGGGTCTTTCAGCATGACAATGATCCCAAACACACCGCCCGGGCAACGAAGGAGTGGCTTCGTAAGAAGCATTTCAAGGTCCTGGAGTGGCCTAGCCAGTGTCCAGATCTCAACCCCATAGAAAATCTTTGGAAGGAGTTGAAAGTCTGTGTTGCCCAGCGACAGCCCCAAAACATCACTGCTCTAGAGGAGATCTGCATGGAGGAATGGGCCAAAATACCAGCAACAGTGTGTGAAAACCTTGTGAAGACTTACAGAAAACGTTTGACCTCTGTCATTGCCAACAAAGGGTATATAACAAAGTATTGAGATGAACTTTTGTTATTGACCAAAATTTCCACCATAATTTGCAAATAAAGTCTTTAAAAATCGGACAATGTGATTTTCTGGATTTTTTTTTTTCTCATTTTGTCTCTCATAGTTGAGGTATACCTAGGATGAAAATTACAGGCCTCATATTTTTAAGTGGGAGAACTTGCACAATTGGTGGCTGACTAAATACTTTTTTGCCCCACCGTATATAAAAGGTATATTTATACGTTTCTGTTTTCAAAATACCAAACAGATCATGCATTTTAGCCATGCCTCATTTCGCTCTATTTGCTGTTCTCCAGCGCTGTTTTTGCAGGGGACTGATTCTGTGAGCTGCAGCTGACCACGTCCCCCTGCAGGAGAGGGGAGCGTGCTCGGGATCAAGTCAGAAGAGGGGGAGAAAAATAGATCTCCGTCCTCCGTGTTTTATTATATTATTATTAGGGGTGTAACGGTTCACAAACATTTCGGTTCGGTACGTACCTTGGTTTTTAGGTCACGGTTTGGTTCGTTTTCGGTACAGCAGAAACAATTATCACAAAACATAAAATATTTCTTTTTTTTTTATTATTATTATTAAACTGTGAATAATGTATTCACTCAAATAAATACAAAATATAATAAAATAAACATTAAGGTGCAGCATTTCGATGAAATGAAATAATCTGTATTTGAACTGTACTAGTACCTAAGCAGCCAGTTTGACATTATGACTTGCTCAAATCCATATACCCCTCTTCCCTCTCCTCCCTATTGGCTGACACCATCCCTGACTCCACCCTCCCCCAGTACGCTTCACCTGCTGACCTGGTCAACGCCTACAACAATGCTCTCTCCTCCTGTCTCAATCAACTCACACCAATAAAAACCAAATCTTTCGCTTTCACTCACTCTTCCCCCTGGTACACTGATCATCTCCGACGCCTCAAATCTAAAGGCCGCCAGCTCGAAATAATTGCAAATAGAACCGGTCTTACGATACATAAAGATGTCTACAAACTACACCAACAATAGTACAAAGACGCCCCCAACAGCGCATGCTCCTCCCACTACTCCTCCGTCATTCAATCTGGCAGCAACAACCCTAAGACACTTTTTTCAACCATAAGCAAACTCCTGAAACCTATGGACACAATCTCCAACTCCTTCCCCGCCACCAAATGTGACTAATTTCTCACTCTGATCCATGCCTTCATTACATCCCGACTGGATTAATGCAACAGCATCCTCTATGGTTCACCTGCATACCTCCTCAATAAACTGCAACATGTCCAAGACTCCGCTGCCCGTATGCTCACTTCCATCCGGCGCTCTGACCACATCACCCCTATCCTCCACTGGCTGCCCATCAAACACCGGATTGACTTCAAAATACTACTTATCACCTACAAAACCATAAACAACCTTGCCCCCCCCTACCTCAGTGACCTCATCCAACTACACACCCCTACCCGTCACCTCAGGTTGGCTGATGCTAACCTACTACAGCCAATCAGGACAAAGCTCTTGACCTGGGGGGACAGGGCCTTCACTGCAGCCCCCCCACTCTGGACCTGTGGTGACAGGGCATTTGTTGCAGCACCCCCCTCCCTCTGGAACTCCCTTCCCAGTCACATCCGAAAGGCCAACACTCTTGAATCCTTCAAAAAAATCTCTCAAAACTCACTTATTCACTCTCGCTTTGAAACTCAGATCAACCCCCCCCCCCCCCACAACTTTACTTGCACTTGAATTAGGACTACTGTTAATGTTATTTGTTTTCTTTGTACTGTTTCTGTTATGATTTATGTAAAGCGTATTTTAGTATTAGGAAAAGCACTATAAAAATCTAATGAATTATTATTATCATCCTTGTAGATGGCAGCAGATTTTTATCAAGAATCTCTTGGTACATTTTTCCATTCATCAGTCCTTCAATGATATGAAGTTTTCCAATGCCGTATGCTGAAAAACAGCCCCCCACCTAGGGCTGGGCGATATATCGAATTTACACGATACATCGTGGATTGCACTACATGCGATGTCGTAAATGACCACATCGTGAACATCGAGTATTACGTTGTCAAATCAGTTTCCCGCCGCGGCGAAAGTGAGCTTTCCTTTCTCCCTCATAGACAGTCACAAACGCAGGCACACACGCAACTTGCACACACACGCACAGTGAGAGGCATTTGTTTTGAGGAGAGCGAAGGTTAGCTAGTTTAAATGGTTTAAACCTTAGCACAACATGTTAATTTAAAAACGGAACGACTATGGAAGATAGAGGTGCCGAG
>NW_011355673.1:0-1655 GCF_000735185.1 Notothenia coriiceps
GGTGTGTGTGTGTGTGTGTGTGTGTGTGTGTGTGTGTGTGTGTGTGTGTGTATGTTTTGACTGGGCTCTTTAACGATCTACATATAAAACAGTCTCTAAGCATCTTCCTGAGATCTGCTGCATGATGGGTAACTTTTTCTCACGGCAGAAACTGTACTTGGTTTTGGAAAAGTGTGTGTGTGTGTGTGTGTGTGTGTGTGTGTGTGTGTGTGTGTGTGTGTGTGTGTGTGTGTGTGTGTGTGTGTGTGTGTGTGTGTACCTGTTTGGTGCGGCGGGGGGCCGGGCTGCTGGGGGCGCTGCCCTTTAAGGGGACCCTTATCTGATCCTGGGGCCGCTCGAAGAGCTCGGGCCTCAGAGTGGGGAACGTCTCGTAACTGTAACCATGGAGACCGTGAAGAAATGTAACATTAACAATTTAACATGTAATTTACAGTGGTGTGTTCGGGCCATAGTGGGATACAACATATATATTTAATATGATTTATTAATAATAATTTCTGAGAAAAACAGCTTGGATCTTCCCTCACATTAAAGTGGTAATTTTAACGGAAAAAAAGGGTCACTATTTTATGAGAAAGATTGTGAATATTCTTAGAGATTAAAGAAAAAAACTAGAATTTTGTCAGAGATTTAAGTGGTTGATAAACGTGAACAAAAACACAAATTAACAACAAGAAAAACTTGAATATTTCAGGATTTTAAAAAGGTAAATTTACGAGAAAAACCCCACAAATTAACAAGAACATTTTTTGAATATTTCCATATTTTAGGTGGTTCGTTTACAAGAAAAACCCCAGAAATGAACGTTTACAGATGTTAAGAGAATTATTGGCGAGAAAAATAAATGAAATAACAGTTATATATTTCCATGCAATGAAGTGGTACAATTCCACCAAAAAAATAAATAAATTGTCAAAAGAAAATCACAAATGAACGAGAATTACATTTTCTTCCATTCACTGATTTTTAAGTGGTACATTTATAAGAAAACACTTGAATATTCTCCATGATTAAAGCCGTATGTTAACAAGATTCTCTATTTGTAGTGTGGTGTACCTGTAGAGGGCGGGGCACTCGGAGCCGTCCAGTTCCTGCGGTTCCTCCGGAGGCATGATGAAGACGGTGTGTTCTCCTCCGTGAGACTCGTCCAGGTCGATGAGACGGACCTCCTCCGGTTTCTCCACGTCCGTCTGAAGAGACACCGAGAAACATGAGAAACACACTCAAAGTACATCGAGACATGAAGACTTCTTACTAACCAAATAACCTCTCACTCTCCTGCTGATGTTCAGGTGTATATCAGTATGTAGTGTCTCTACTTTAAAGAGTCCTCTCCTGCTGATGTTCAGGTGTATATCAGTATGTAGTGTCTCTACTTTAAAGAGTCCTCTCCTGCTGATGTTCAGGTGTATATCAGTATGTAGTGTCTCTACTTTAAAGAGTCCTCTCCTGCTGATGTTCAGGTGTATATCAGTATGTAGTGTCTCTACTTTAAAGAGTCCTCTCCTGCTGATGTTCAGGTGTATATCAGTATGTAGTGTCTCTACTTTAAAGAGTCCTCTCCTGCTGATGTTCAGGTGTATATCAGTATGTAGTGTCTCTACTTTAAAGAGTCCTCTCCTGCTGATGTTCAGGTGTATATCAGTATGTAGTGT
>NW_011355675.1:0-1757 GCF_000735185.1 Notothenia coriiceps
AGGCAGAGATTAAGGATGGGGTCTCGGGCGGACGGCCCGGGGGCAAGGCAGAGTCCATGGTGGGGCGAAGACCCCGGCAGGAAGAGTCAAGGGGCCGGGCCCGAGGGTGAGGACCGCGGCAGGAAGAGTCAGGGGGCTGGGCCTGAGGGCGAAGACCGCGGTACTCAGGGGGGCCGGGCTCGAGGGCGAAGACCAGACAGCTCCGGAGGCCGGGCAGGACCTGGTGTGGGCCGAACAGGAACCGGAGCCGGTGGGACAGGCTTCGGCAGGATCCCCCACGGAAGAATTTCACTAAACCTGGTTTCTCCATAGCCATCTGGTGCGCCTCAGCCAGAGCAGACTCTCGCTGCTGAACTCCAGACGCTCCCCTCCACTTATCAGAGCAGCCAGCCAAAGAAAAGGAAAAACTGAGTAATTCCAACTCAAAAGGATCTGCTGGGCCCATCCTTGGTGAGTTCCTTCTGTCAGGGTTGAGTGAAGCAGGCAGGACCCAAATGCAGATTTCAAAGAAAAATACCTTTATTCCAAGGCCAAAATGTCAAAAACAGAACACTACCCCGAGACACAGTCAAAGACAAACAAGGAACTCACAAAGACTAACAGAAAACACAGAACCTAAATGCACACAGGACTAATCAAACAAACAAGAGAGAGGTGAGGAGGGAGGAGAAAACACAGGGGCACCAGGTGAACACAATCGGGTAATCAGGTAGGAGGGAAAACAGACAGAAAGCAACAGGCAAGACAGGGGGTGAACACTTTTCAAAAATAAAACAGGAAACCAAAGACAGAAAAAGACAAGACAAAACACAACACAGACAGATCTTGACAACCTGTCTCTCATTTGTCTCTCACCTGTCTCTCACCTGTCTCTCACTTGCCTCTCACCTGTCTCTCATTTGTCTCTCACCTGTCTCTCATCTGCCTATCACCAGTCTCTCATCTGTCTCTCATCTGCCTCTCACCTGTATCATCTGTCTCTCACCTGTCTCTCATCTGTCTCTCATCTGCCTCTCACCTGTCTCACCGGTCTCTCACCTGTCTCTTACCTGTCTCTCCTCAGCATGTGGTTCGACTCACCAGGATGTGTCCTCTCCACCTGTCTCGCTGCTCACCTGGGCTCCTCTCTGCAACGTGGGGATGAGAAGGAGGGGGTGGGGCGACCTCTGACCCCTTCGGAGTGGGCAGGAAGTGACATCATCAGCTTCATTATTATTGTCAGCAATATGTGGCGCTCTCAAACGGAGCTCTGTGATTTGCTATTTGTCTATTTGTTTAATCGGTCAATAAAGATTTAACCCTCTCTCAATTAATTAATATACAATAACAAACTGACCTGTGTTGACATTAATAATGTAAATAAATAAAATAATTCAATAATAATAATAACAATACAATTATAATAATACAATAATAAAATAATAATAATAATACAACACACCTTCACGATAAAAGAAACAACGCACATACAATTGAACTAATGTCGTTCTTTTTCTATTTTGTATTTCTTTTGTATTTATTCTGCCAAATATCACAAAACACACAGTTTCTGAAGTTTCTCTGGGCCACGGCTGCGCGGATCCACTTCCGCAGATCCACGACACGGCAGCGTCGCGTTGAAGCTTGCCGGTGGGAGTGTCTGGCATGCAACCAACAACCAATCACATTAATCTCTTGCCCCGGACACACAAGCACGCGGTTTGATTGGCTAGAACAGGGGTATTCAACTCAAATTCAACGAGGTCCAGTTAGAGAAA
>NW_011355676.1:0-2801 GCF_000735185.1 Notothenia coriiceps
TCCTCACGATCATTTAATGTATCATATGTTCGCCGAATTGACATGAAAGCACTAATAAATGTAGTTTCATCCACTTGAGTTTACAACTACAAAAATAATCGATTTGTTTTTATATCACATCCGACGGGAGGAAATTCAGCAGCTCTCACTACCGATTTTTAATCCTAATTTAATCATCATCTTCACCACGATCATTTATGTTTATGTTCGCCGAATTGACATGAAAGCACTGACAAATATGAATATACTGTAGTCAACTTCATTAAAACGTTATTAACGTGCCTAAACTCAGTAATTCACCATTTCTACGCATGACAACACACTTTGTCCGTGTTTGGCTCTCTCGCCGCACAGTGAAGCGTTCCCGCATTGACGTCACTTCCGGCTTCCCCCAAAACCTCAAAATGAGTCGAAGGAATTTTCCCGCGATGTTCGAAATTATTGATATTTATCGGAACGGTATCGCTTTTTCTTTTTTAAACTGAAGGTTCGAGATTACTAGTAGCCCACTATTTCATTGCACAACAGTTGTTGGGTTCGTGTCACAGGCTCTTTAAGTGTTGGAAATGGGAAACATTTCTAATTTTGGTCTTAAGCAACATGTACGTTTGTTTTACTGCCCTATTATCGGTGCTAAATCTAAGTCAAAGCCCGCTGACTTCACTTCCATGTATGATGGCAAACACAAATGTCCAAATATTTACATTATCTTACCCCCTAACTTTTATAAAAAAAAAGATCTTACTATAAAACATCACGTCAGGCAACAGAGAGTTAATGCAGGGAGTCAGAGAAAGAAAGACAGACAGAGAGGGAGAGGGGGCTTCATCCATGAATAGGGAGCATTCAGCCCTGCTCTGTCCCCGTCCCCACAGAGACCAGGCCGGGGCTGGAGTTTCACCCCGGTCTGGCCTGGTGAAATACAACCTCCGACTCCCACTCGAAACACTTTATTGATTCCTCTCTGCGACCCCTCCATATTTTATTTTTGCAAAAGTGAAAATGGATAACAGGAAAGTTCATATCAGCATAACTGAACAATACAGCACTGTGTCAACTCAGCTCCACTCCTCTGAAGAGGACAACTCCTCCTGAAATCATTCACAGCACTAGTGGCTGCACACAATTATGATCCTGTGCTCAGCCTGGCCTGTGCCAATAATGAATACATGGATACACAAATACAAGATGGGGTTCTGAATTTAGAATTTGATAACAGCTGCTGTTGAAAGTGGAGCTCTGCTTGCATAAGCTGCCCACTGTCCTGCTGAGGAAGTGTGCGTCTTCAATGATAGGCAGCGTGTCCATCGTGCTAGTGTCATCTGAATTCATGTAAAAAATATGTGCATGTGTTCGTTTATGATGTAAAATCTCTACTATTTGGGTTTCCTTGAGGACCTAAAGAGGTCTATCATGGTTTTTAGGGTTTTTACTGTAGTGTGAAGATTTTTGTAATGTAAATGGTCTGCATAGGCTACAATCCCAAGTTCCCTCAAGAGGGAGTTTCTCTGGTTTCAGACAGAGGGTGAAAAGAGGTGCTGCAGCAGAGAAAGTATGAGGAAAATAATACCTTTTTGAACATTGAAGCATGTAAACCTGTCACAGGAGAGGCACAAAATACAAATATGTCACCGGAAAATGAGCACAATATGTCCTCTTTAAGCTTTGACTCTCAGCTTGTGTGTTACATTTGCCTCTGGGTTGGCATGTATGTAAGATTCAAAATCAAATGCAGCTCCAGAATCCATAACTCAACTCAGCTAACTTCAAAGCAGCTAAAATAAACGTTATGTATATTATTACAAATAATAATCTACTTTTTGTGTTGGAGTTGAGGGTGTGGACGGTGTGACAATCAGTCTCACTTCCTTATTCTCTCCAACATTCATCACTCACAATCCCTCTCCAGAGCAATGACTAACTGTTGTTCAATCAGAGAGACGTGATCTATGAAATACATGTTTATTATCGGGTCACATTATATAAATGAAACATAATGATGACAGTTTATAACAAGTGAATGAAATGGTGTTTGGCGATTAGGCCCAGGTTTTGTAGGATATCATTCGGGAAGGGAAAGAACCGTTTCCGATGAACCCCCTGGGTCTAGACACTGGTGGTGGTGATAAGTGGTTAGGTCCGGTTGGAAGGGAGAAGGTTGAGCTTGGCCCTGAGTTGGAAGCGGGAGGCGAAGGGGTGGAGGAGGGTTGCGCGTTGACACCTGGAAGACAGCTGATGGAAAAGGGGAGAGCATATATAGAGGGATTAACAGGTGCGATGATTAGGCTTGTGAATGGAGGGAAGTGATAGGTTAGCTGAGGAGTGGCGCTCCCTATCATTTAGTGAAGGGAGCGAGTATTGCCATGACGCGCAATACGAAGTGATAGGTCTTCCTGCCGGAACTTGCGCTGAGCTTAATTTCACTCAGAGAGACGTGATGTATGAAATACATGTTTATTATCGGGTCACATTATATAAATGAAACATAATGATGACAGTTTATAACAAGTGAATGAAATAGCTTTTGGCGATTAGGCCCAGGTTTTGTAGGATATCATTCGGGAAGGGAAAGAACCGTTTCCGATGAACCCCCAAAAGAAGTGAAAGTATGAAGTACTGAACGTGATGAAATCTTACCTTGTGGGATGCAGTGGAAATCTATGGATGAAATGAGAGGTTAATAAATGTGTGGATTTAGACATACTGATGCCTCCTAGGCATCCTTCCTGGACGTACAGGGCTTCCTGGACGTACAGGGCATCCTGGACATACAGGGCGTCCCGGACATACAGGGCTTCCCG
>NW_011355677.1:0-2125 GCF_000735185.1 Notothenia coriiceps
AACAATAAATACAACTTTATTAGCCATCAAGCTATTAAAATTATGTTTTGCGGCTCTAGACAAAAAAATGTTTTGGAAAAAGGAGCAAAATGGCTCTTTTGGTCAAAAAGGTTGCAGACCCCTGACGTAACCCTTCTTTTGCGTTTCGGGTCAAAAGTGACCGAGTGACTTTGTTTTTGATCATAAATATTGTGTTTTTCATCCAATTGCCTCAAGACCTTATGTAATCCTCCACACTAGTCCTCTGAACATGTACACTTGATGATCACCACTTGCATTGAATTTTTTGTGATTTATTCAACAGTGAAACACCCATGATGTTTTTGGTCAGAATTGACCACCATAGCAAATGAATGGGTATGAGTGTATTATGTTCATCCTGCAGATGGACACACACACACACACACACACACACACACACACACACACACACACACACACACACACACACACACACACACACACACACACACACACACACACACACACGCAGTCGTGACTCCATGGCTGCTTTGGGGAAAAACTTCTCTTTAATATAATTTCTAAAAGAAACCCTTCGCAGTGTGCAGAGCAACAGAGGTTACATGTATCATTCAACTTTTGAAAATGAAGAGTGTTGCTCCTGGAAAGCGAGGAGCGTGGCTTTGATTGACAGGTGAGCGGCGGAGAAGACGTCGGGTGGACTCGAACCGGCAACCTCTCCACCTCCTGTCAGTCAGCGAATACAATATCACTGTTATTTCACGCTGTGTGATTATCCACCGGAGCTGTAAGAGACAGTTTAATATCACGTCTCTGCTTTACAATCTTCTACCTCAGTTTAACACACACCTGTCTCTGCTAACAGCGGACACAAAAAACAAAAAAAAAACAGAAACAAACAACAGGAAATGTTTATAAAAGAGAGGTTTATTTAGACATATTTAAAATTCAAATTTCCTTCAGAGGAAAGTTTGTATTTCTTCGAAGTTCCTACAATTATTGGTACCATATATTAACACTTTTTTAAATGAAATTACAATTCATTTCCTAAATATTTACAACTTGTTTTCCTAAATGTTACCACTTTTATCCACCAAAAGAATACTGCTTTTATCTTTCCCAAATATCACCACTTTCCTTTTCAAATGTGCACCTTAAGGAAAAAGAAAAAGAAAGGAAAATAGATAAGAAAATCTTTGACTATAACACAATAGTTTTTCTAATATTTAGTTTTTTCTAGCATTTTCCTTTTCAGCTGACAGGAAATTGGAAAAGAAAACAGGAACTGTTTACAAAGAGAGGTTTATTTAGATGTATTTAACATTCAAATGTCCTATAATGTAAAGTTTTCATTTCTTCCAGGTCTTAGAGAAATACTTTTTGTAGATTGCCAAAACTGGTTGGTTTTCTTTCTTCAGAAACTCAAAAAGGACAATATATGAAGAGTCTCTCATTTATTAAACGCCATTAACACTAGAACCGCCAACGGGTAAATTTTACCCGCAGCTGTTTTTTTATTGTATGTAACTTTTGTTCAATAACATATTAAAGTCTCCTAGTCCGTGACTTTTCCTGAAAGTGTGTTATGTAGCACCCTCTGTTGTTAACAATTGTCAATATGAAGTCAGATTGAAAAAATCGCCAAAAAAAAAGGCCATTTATACCTATATCCGCCAGCGGGTACTATTTACCTCATAGAAAATGCAGCGTAAACATGACGTGTTGCTATAGCAACGCCTTTTGTCTACTGCGGTTCCTTATAGATAGAGAGATAGATTGAGAGAGAGATAAATAGATAGATAGATATATTGATAGATGGATAGAGAGAGAGATAGACAGATATATAGTTATAGATAGTGTAACATCTTGGAGAATACAAGATCTTGGATGACTGAGCTCACGTTGAGGATGTAATGCATGTGTGCAGGTTACGTGCCGGTTGAATAAAGATGGACACTCGGAATGAGAGTAGTCCGCGTCGTCTATTTATGTAGACAATTATATGTTCATAGAACAGAACATTACAGATATATCGATAGAGAGAGATAGAGACATTTGTACCTAAACAAAACACAAGTCAAACACCAAGTATTTAAATCAGCACTCTTAGCGATATTTTAAACTTCATGCTATCTGCACAACC
>NW_011355678.1:0-4839 GCF_000735185.1 Notothenia coriiceps
AGTTAGCATCAGCAGCAAGGTGCATGGAGTTAGCATCAGCAACAAGGTGCATGGAGTTAGCATCAGCAACAAGGTGCATGGAGTTAGCATCAGCACCAAGGTGCATGGAGTTAGCATCAGCACCATGAAGTTAGCAGCAAGGTGCATGAAGTTAGCATCAGCAACAAGGTGCATGGAGTTAGCATCAGCACCATGAAGTTAGCAGCAAGGTGCATGGACTTAGCATCAGCATGAAGTTAGCATCAGCAGCATCAGCATGAAGTTAGCATCAGCATGAAGTTAGCATCAGCAGCATGAAGTTAGCATCAGCAGCATCAGCATGAAGTTAGCATCAGCAGCATGAAGTTAGCATCAGCAGCAACAGCATGGCCTCTCTTAGGACGAAACGGAGGAATAGAAACTGATGAAACGAAAGCAGGGGAGAATAGCCCTGCTCAGCAACACACAGAAACAACTCAGTCTCCTTTCATTCAACCCCTCAGACATGGTGACAGCACATCACCTGGGGGCATGGAGCCAGGGGTTACAGGCAACAGTGACAATACATCTTGTTTTATTTATTTATTTAACAGATTTATTTACGAAATGTCCTTTTAAGTTGTTGGTTTTTTAGCCTTTATTATAATTATCACGTTGTTTTTATTATATATTTCAATTTCATTGTATCTATTCATTATGTCTTCCTTTATTTTTCACAGAGGGATATTTTTTGTATTGTTATGACCACACATTTGACCTACTTTTGTCTTAAACTATGATGTTTTATGTTGCTGCATGTTTCCAAAAAGTTGTACTGTACATATGTTGGTTCCCTGTTTAAATGTGTATGGTGTGGCACATTGGTAAAGCACTTTATTCTGCACCTGGTGCAAGAAATGTGCTATATAAATAAAGCCTATTTATAATTATTATTAAAAGCACTGCTTAGTTACACACATAAACAACTGAGGTGTAAATCGCCAGTTCATTCAAACCCGACATGATGATCGCACACATGGGGACAGAGAGCCGGGGTTTCATTGGGTCTGTTTACAGTTGATTGGTTTGTTTACTTTCATCACTTTCTGCTATACGAGGTTCCTATTGTGTCTCGTTGGTTTGTTTTGTAAATCGTCTCGTGAGCCCCTCTCTCTTGATAAATTAAACAATATATTTTTTTTTTTTTTGCAAATCACTTTCGTCTTTACCTCCCGATTATTTCATGTTGTATTGCTTCCCTTTGACTCCCCCTAGATAATTAGGGAACACGGAGCAACAGGTTTTTTTTTTAAAAGGAGAAGAATAAAACATGTTTTCAAAACGGTCTCGCGCGGGAGAAGTCTCGACGCTAACGTTAGCTTAGCAGTTAGCTTAGCCATTAGCATGTAGCGGCTAGCTGTAGCATAACAGGGGCAGCAAATAAATATTTAATCACGTTGACACAAACTGTTTGAATAATGAGTCAAATTGCGAGTTTGGGACATTTTACCCGGGTTGTAACCGGGTGCATCGCGGGTGTTTTCGGTGTTTTTCAGAAGCTTACAGAGAAGCTACCAAAGTAGCTAACAGAGAAGCTAACTCTGAAGCGAACAGGAGCAACTAGAAGCTAACAGCTAACAACAGGCCTCAGATCATCACAAACATCCCGGTTTTAACCCTGTTTATCGGAGCTCTGATCCCCGCAGCCGCCTCCAGCAGCCTCCGACCCGGGACAAGAGGCTCCACAACCCGCCTCAGCTCTCTGTGTTTCCCCTCATGGAGGAACTCTCTGATAGAAAAACACCAAACCTCCGCTTACCTGCACATGATCCGCCATTTTTCTCCATTTCATGCACCTCTCACTCCCCCGCTTATGGGTATAGAGAGAGGAAACAGCGCCTCTGCTGGAGGACACGGGGAGTAAGAGATGGATGGGTGGTTGGTTGGTTGGTAGGTAGGTAGGTAAGTAAGTAATTAAAGATTATACAAATGTATGCAGCTCAGCCTCCTCTCTGAACAAACAGGGGGGGTCATGCAGAGTAACTATTATATGTGATATGATATATTATATGGCAAATTCAAAGAAAGTTTAAAAGAAAATATTCCAACAAGAAGAAAACCATGAATAAATATCCACGGAGCTTTCTGGATTATTAAAGTAGTTTTATTGTTTTTTTGGTCACATAGTAGACAACGTGTGATACAACAATAAGCAAACGTATCGTGATTTAGGAACGGTCATTTATTAAAGAATAGACAAAAATGCATAATGCACAAAACTTACGAAAGTAAAGTAAAGTACGAGGTTATTACAAATATGTATTGTAAAAATAAGCCACATTCTTAACAGCAAAATGAAGCATCATTCTTAATGAATGAGAACAATCCGTAAGACATTGATTGATTTTTATGAAATGTTTATGGCAATCATTATTAAATTCAAGCTCAATAGCTGATTACCACATGGGGCAGAATACTTGTAAACTAGGAAGATGTTTTAATTACTAAATCAGGCAAAAGTCTTATGGATTTAAGGAAAATGGCAAAATACAAAAATGGGCAGAATTCTTAAAAAGCCCCCACAAACAATCACAATCACATGATATCAAAATGAATTACAACTCAAATAAAACAAGTCCTTAACATATAATAAGCGCAAATCTTAATTACAGAACTAAGCTCAGCAAATAGGACATATTTTAATATAAAAACATTATTTTCACCAAATTACAATCAATTAAAACAAATTACTTCAAAGCAAAACTTAGCAAAATTCTTATGAAATAAAAAACATTTCTTAATGACTAAAATATCAAAAATACTGATGGAATCCTTAAACACGAGAAGCGTTGGAAGTGTTACTTTTTGTTTTGAATTTGTATTATAATATGAATGTTGAGCAACATTTTGGGCTAAACTTCTCACAACAACAAATAGCATGTCAACAACAAGGGAACGCTAAAAAAAAACACATCAGATTTTATAAAACTGAGCTTTGAATGCTTGTTGAAATAAAAAAAGAAATAAAAAACACCATCTCTTGATGAGCTCAAATCCACCAGCAGGTGGCGCTGTAACACCTTTCTCCTGTTCTCTCTGTACTTTGCCGTACTTAGTGCCGGCACTTATTACCCCAGGATTGCCAAAGCACCCCCTATGCACCCCCAAGAAATATGTTTATTATTTTATTTTTTTCGAAAATTATTATTATTATTTTTATTAAATCAAATTAGAAAATTATTGATTACATCAATGCAAATGTGAAACAAACACATTTTTGACCAAAAACTTAAAGCTAACAACACAGGTGATATGATTAGGCCAATGGCCAGCACCCATTCGATTGTTGACCCCTCCATAGGCTAAATTACTTTGTGACACTTGAGTGACTTCCTGTTAGCTGGAGCGCCAAATTATTTCCTAACAGCAAAGTGAAAAATTGGTCGTTTTTTAGTCCTTAAACGTCCACGTGTGGACACTCAATCAAAACCACCTGAAAGCGAGAGGGATTCTGCACAGGCCTCGTGAGTACAAGTAGCTTACTTCGGGGTCTCTGTGTTTCATTACAGCTCTGCTCTGTGTGTGTGTGGCACGAGCCATTTTGTGTGCGTGCGCGAGCGAGCGAGAGAGAGAGCTATGTGCTCGCGCACTGGTGGGTAGGGTGACCAGGTCCAAATGTGGGGCAAGGAGTATGTTTGTGTGGGACAATGTGGGACAACCTCTCAACAGCACCCCGGAAAAAAAATCTCTATTTCTATTCTGTTTCATTTGGTTTATTCAACAGCATCCAATAAACAATGACAGAAAGTGAAGTCAAAATGCAGTAACTATTTAGTATCTTAATAAAGAAAAGTAAACTAAGGCTAACCAAGGCAGCAGGCATTATTCACTTCAAGTGTGTATTACCTGTAAAAGTAGGTACAACATAAATGTATAGATAAAATAAAAACATAAATACAAATCAAAACTGGCCAGGAGGGAACAAAAACATAATAATACATAAAATAAAATAGCTTTCAGTTTTGTCCATCACAGCAACCACAGGTGGGCCCCCCCACAGTGTGTGGTGTCTTTAACTCTGTCAAACAACTCTCCAGAGGCAGGGGCAAGCACATCTGTTATTATGGACGCTGCTTTTGTACGACCACATGACATTTTCTTTACTATCTCAGAGTCTGGAAAAATGGTCGGCGCTAGCTTGTTACCACAGTTTCACTGTATGGTAAACACTTGTTATTTCTGCTGCTGTTACCTTGTCTGAGTGGCCATCATTTTTTGGTTCGAGCAGGAATGTCTCCATAGAGTGGGATGTCTCTTTTTGAGCGACACGTTTCTTGTGAGAATCGCATTCTCTGTGTCTTTTGACGTCGTATTCACCGCCATGTGAAATCGAAAAATTAAAAAGATTGCAAAAAAATCTGCACTGGCTTCACCCACGGGTAAGTGTCTTCCCAGTCTTTTTTTTGTGCATCTTCTTTTCTTCTTAGCTGTAGTTTCCATAACCTGCTGCGTCGCCTGCGTTATTGACTGACTTTCGTTGTTGTTGTTTGGCTGGGGGGGGAGGGGGGTGTGTGTGAGTGAGTTACTCTCATTGGTTAACACTTGACCAGCACCCGCCGTGTGTTACAGTTTGATTGACAGCAAACACACCACCTCTGATTTTAAGAAAAGCTTTTTATCCAATCAAAATGAAATATGCGGGACATCGTCTCAATTTGCGGGACGCACCAAAAAGTCGTGAAAAATGATGTGCAGTCCTGCGCAAAGCGGGACACCTGGTCACCCTACTGGTGGGTATCTACCGGACATCGTTGTGGTTAGCATCTGGTGCTAGCTAGCCAAGCTAACGGATATAAGGAGCTTTTTCAACAACAAGGTGGA
>NW_011355679.1:0-1795 GCF_000735185.1 Notothenia coriiceps
CACACACACAGCGCCAGCCAAGCGTAGCCTGGCTGAGGCAGAAGAGATTATGATGGCAAATTGTATCTCAGTCTTTTCTGTAAACCCCTGAAGCAGAGCTGGAATGGAAACAGAAAAAATATAGGAAAGAAAATCAGGGTGGACCAGAGGGAAAGGACAAAAACAATAGCAATTAAATATCCATCCATATATCTCAGTGAGAATAATAAAACTGCTGTGTGTGTGTGTGTGTGTGTGTGTGTGTGTGTGTGTGTGTGTGTGTGTGTGTGTGTGTGTGTGTGTGTGTGTGTGTGTGTGTGTAAAAACCTCTATAACAAACCTCTTTTATGGGTTTGGTAATCACAGATGAACTGTGAACTGTGATGATAAGCTTGTGGACGCTCCTCTGAATAAAATCCAGAAAAAGAAAAGAAGGCATGGAATGATAGACGAAGCAAACCAAGAGCAGTGTAAAACAGTGGAACATTTTATCTATGATTCCTAGACTCATAGTTGTCACATCAATAAGCTTCATAATGGCCTGTGTGTGACCTACATGCCTGCTGAAATGTAAAACGGCTGCCAGCAGTTGGTCTCAGTTCAATGTTAATGCTGTGTCTGGATTCATGGACAACTGCACTTACAGTGCTGTGTTGGTTGTTACAGAAGTGGC
Source organism: Notothenia coriiceps (assembly GCF_000735185.1). Taxonomy (NCBI): domain Eukaryota; kingdom Metazoa; phylum Chordata; class Actinopteri; order Perciformes; family Nototheniidae; genus Notothenia; species Notothenia coriiceps. The sequence goes on from NW_011355679.1 coordinate 653, forward strand.
GATAGCCGTTGCTTTGGTAACCATATCACTAAAATATAATCTTAAACCAGTGTTTTCCCGTAATTAATAGAGTAAACACGATGCTGGTGTGAGTTTTATGGATGTATTGGGACAACTGAATACAGCGTTGGAGGCGGGACCCCGTTCTTTCCTACAAAAGTTGCTCAGTGGTGCATGAAGTCCAGATGGCCTGCCTCTTGAGAGCAAAAGTACCGTATCTGGCAACACACTCTCACTCCATAATCGTCCAGGAGCGACGTTTGGTCAGGGTCCCGTGGCGTGCAGTTGTGACGCTCCTAGGCTCCTTCAGCTTCATAAAGGGACGCAAATAGCTTTCAACTGATTGCAATGTATTCCCATCTGCGGCGGGATTTGAAGCTCATGGAAGCACGGCATTCGTTTGTGTCGGCTGCTCTTAAAGGCAATGTGGGCGTCCATTCCCATTGGATAACGGAGAATTGTACACCCGGAAGTAAGTATTCCCCTTACTGTCGATTGATTTTACAGTGATATCTGCACTACTCATCGACTAAAAAACACCAGATTATCCTTGTTAATTACACAACATTGATTAAACAGTTACACAACATAACATAAATAATATCGATAGCAGCGTCCCTAGCAACCACCTTGGTAACAATGAAAATGTTCTGTGGACGCAATTTCCTGAAGTAATCTTCGTAATAACTAGGAAACTAAAGATCATGTACATCCACTGCACACATAATCTGAAATAACAATTTATATTTCTCGCATCAAATGACATCAAAACGCATTTTAATGGCCAAACTAACTTTAAAATAGGCATTTTCCACCGAGAATAAAACGAAGTTCGGCCATGTTTTTTTTTTCTGCAGGGAGACATTTGAAGATCACGTGACATAGACGCCAGCCATTGGAATAAATGGTGAAAAAAAACGGGGTTTGTCAAACAGAGCACATGGTGTAGTCCTAAACGATAGCTGGGGATTCTGGGTAGTGTAGTGTCTTCTGCCATCCTTTACTCCGAAAAAATGTTTGTTTCTCCGAATCGAAGGGGAAAAATACAAAAGCATTGCACACAATTTAAACCAATCCATGTTGTGTAATTAACAAGAATAATCTGGTGTTTGTTAGTCGATGAGTAGTGCAGATGTCACTGTA
>NW_011355680.1:0-3704 GCF_000735185.1 Notothenia coriiceps
AGCACAGGCAGTATGAGAAAAATAAAGAGCTTTTTGAACATTAAAGCATGGAGACATGTCCCAGTAGAGACATTACATACTAATATGAACCTGAAAATAAGCACAAGGGCCCCTTCAGAACATTTTGTTGATAATAGTCATATAAGAATTTTAATGTAGGACTTTTACATGTAATAGATTATTTCAACATAAATTATGAATATTACATTTGACCTCTGGTTATGTGTTTATGTTAAACACCATTTCTAACCCTGCAGCAACTGCTTTTGTAGATTTAACCATGTGTGTGGATTGGGATGTGAGAATTGCTTAATGTATCTGTTGGGACACGGCAGCTAATGAAGCTCAATAAAAGCAAACACATCTCCGCCATGAATCTCTAGGGATTCAATTCAAATTAATTTCTCATATCTGATAATTAGAATAAATGAACGCTCAAATGTGTTTATTTCCTACTTAAAGGGCCCATGTCATGCTTTTCCGGTTATTCCCGTCCCCTTGTGTGTTATGAAGGTTTTTAAACGGTCTGCCGAGTCAAAGTACACCCTGTAGCGAGTACAACTCTAACACAGTCTATGCTGCCCCAACACCTCGTTGGAGATTTCCCATTTTCTATTGTTTACTTCCTGGGTACTGTGACGTGTGAATATCCAGAGGCCACACCCTCTGCCAGCATTTCACGAAACAAAGCTTCACAAACCTTTCAGCGATTCATGCCGGATATGTACAGCGTAGGGCACTGAAGAACGATGCTGTTCCTACTTTGTTTGGACCAGCGGGAGATTCGGGTACACAGCCTGTAAGTATTCATTGTTGTGTGTTTTTATGATGTTTAAAAGAAACAAGGTATCTACCACGACTGTTTGAATGGGTAAATGTTTTTCGGGCTGCTACGTTGGGATCGCGGAGAAATGTTCTCCGCAGACCCATTCTCACAGCGTTCTAAACCTTTGTCTTTCTCAATATCAAGCCACACTTATTATTTTTACTTCGGCTGTGAGTGTTTGTGTGCTCAGGATGAGTTTCGCTTGTTCTCGCTGTATCGCAGACACGGAAGCCTGTTCGCTCTTCGCAGAATATCGCAGCAACGAGCCTCGCAACTTCCCGACCAATCAGAGCACACTGGGCTCACAGGGAGGGGGGGGGCAGGAGCTCCAGCAAGCCGTTGAGGACAATACACAGAGAAACCAATGTGAGTTTGGAAAATTGCACAGTATAAATCTATTTTAGTAGACCTCAACAATGGAATTATGATCAGTGGAAATGGCCATGACATGGGCCCTTTAAGGTTTTTAAGTAAAATGAGGGGAATAAAGCCTGATTGACCTGATTAACTTTTCCTGCTTTATTATAATGAACTTTACTGTACGTGAACTCTCTTGACCACATCCTTTAATTATGTTCTTAACCATAAATTAATCCAATCATCCCTGTGACGGATAAGGCATCAGAAAAAGAAATGTCATGTCTTTCTAATTACAAAGTGATATTGAGCTTAACCAGATTTCCGTTGACTCCCTGCCTTAATTTCGTTAAAGCGGGGTCTAAATACTGCACTGTCTACATTGCTGGGATATTGTTCGGAGATAGATCAGATAATTGGGAGATTATTGAAGCCCCCGCCCCATGTTTCCCTTCAAAGGTTGGGTCTGGGGGGTCTACCACGCTTCCTGTTACTGCAGATTGGATCTCCTCTTCTAGCGCCAATCCTGATTAAAAGGGGAATAACAAACTGTTTCTGGCTGCGGGTTTTCAAACGACTCAATTTCCTCCGTGCATCTGCTGCAGCTGATACTGACTCGCCCCCTTCATTTGCCCCGCGGTGATGTTAATGAATACAGGTTCACTGTCTACCTGTATTCACTTTCAAAACCCTTGCTTGGATGTCAAAACATTACTTAAACCACTCAACGATTTCCTTCCAAACACTTCCAATTTGTGTAAGAAAGTAGACCCAGGATGCAGTTCTTCCTCCTACATTTTTCATAGGTCCCAGGAGAGTGTGCGGTATGTCAGGAGAGATAATGCTTCTGGTTTTCTTGTTTACGTATATTCCATCATTTTGAGGCAGCTGAGAAAATAACCTGCCATGAAAAGATAATGCACCATTACCATGAAAAGCCTCCCTCTTTTCCACATTAATAATAATGCTATCTGCACTTTACAGTTCGAGGGAAACTTCCCATATAAGGAAGCAGGAAGATAAAACACACTGAATGGTATCAACAGAAGCCAGTGGTTGAATGAAAGTGCTTTTATTTACAGTACAAATGTCTCTTTTATGCCACTTCATACTACGCCACTACATCTCAGAGACACACATTGTACTTTTGACTTCCCTACATTTGTCTATATTTACTTTTCAGATGAGTTCTGTTTTACCCTTCATGCACAGTGAAAACTTCATTACTCTAGATTTGGTGATTCAGATTTTGTTTGATTGGTTTTGTTTGTGATAAACTGAAGGATAAATTGTTCCTTTTGCAAATTCTCGCACTAATTAAGCTAAATCAACCATTTAAAATCCTCGTTTGGATCAGCCGGAAAAGGCATCATCACAAAGCTGTTGACTGAATTGTTTTTCTGAGCTCATAAAAAGTGGAATATTTGAGATATGCAGTTCTCACTGGACAAGTGAGAAGTAGATGTATCTTAACGGTAGGTGCAGTTAGAATCTCTTATTTGTTATTTTTGCTTTAGAGCTTGTCACTGGCAGTGGCTAATAAAGCGTTAGTGAATGTAAAGCATGAAAGATTTTTACTTTCACTTTTAAGATACTTGCAGTATTTTCTTGTTGCTACTTTATACTTCTACTCCGCTACATTTTAAAGGGGAAATTGTGTATTTTAAAAGGTTTTGCACTCAGACGCCGAGGGGAGAGTGTTGTGGGAGTATTCCACCCAGGTGAATTGGTCGCTCCGTGACCTTGGGCTCTGAGACACGAGGCACCTGAGGTAGGGCTCGAGGTCCTGATTTAGGCGTTCTGTCTGGCCATTGGACTCATTTCATTTCATTTCAAACCTTTATTTAATCAGATTGGTCCCTTGAGATCATAGATCTCTTTTTCAAGGGAGACCTGCAGCAAATAGGTTCCACATGAAACATAAAACAATAAAGGACATCATACATTATATTTACAGGATACATTTACATAGTTATAGACATTTACAAGTGCCCATAGTATCAACGAGCATTTCATTTAGCCTAGCTTTAAAAACATGCAGAGGAATGAGACTGCTCAGTTTCAATTCTTGCTGAAGATTGTTCCAAGCAAGTGGAGCTGCGCACATAAAAGCTGTCTTACCTAAGACAGTCCTTGCTCTTGGCACATCTAACAATACCACATCATGCGATCTCAGACAATAGCTGCTTGCAACTCTCTGTGTTATCAGAGAGCAGATATAATACGGGAGTTTACCCAACAAAGCTTTATAAATAAACGTGTACCAATGACTGAGCCTCTTTACAGTAAGTGATGGCAAACCTGCCTTGGCATAGAGGGGACAGTGATGAGTAAGTGCTTTACAATTTGTGACAAATCTCAGTATGCTGTGACATCTAACTTGTTCAGGCAATGGGCAGGTGCATTCATATACAACAAATCACCATAGTCCAGCACAGGTAAAAAGGTCACAGTGACTAGCCTTTTCCTGGCCTCAAGCGAGAAACAGGACTTGTTTCTAAAAAAGAAACGTAGTCTAACC
>NW_011355681.1:0-2402 GCF_000735185.1 Notothenia coriiceps
CAATCCTCTACTTGGCTCAGGGTGCGTGGGCCTAATACTGTACAACAGGCATTATTCCTTTTCCACATCAGACAAAGTAGTTTGACAATGTGCCAGAATAAACTCAGCCACCTTTACGTTTATTTTTACCACATGTGCTTTCTACTGTGACAAAGTCAAAATGTCACCATGCTGTAGCAGTTATTGTATGGCCATTAACCACTGCTGTTCACTTTTAGATTAACAGAAGTTTGATTAAAAAAAGTCATCAATGTGTGTACAACTTACAAAAGTGTGCATACACATCTATAGCTTTGACCTAGCCTAGTGGGTTATGCATTTGATTTATAAATGACCTGCAAACCTCTCCAATTAAAGTAAAAGCACATTGAAACATCTGTTGTTTACTGTTTACCCCAGGAGTGTTTGATGAGTGTGACACCGAGGTGGATGTGCTCCACTGGTCCAGACACAATGTTTTTCTGCTCTACGACATGGGAATCTTCACAGCACTGCTGGAGCTGCTTAGCATGGAGATAGAGTGAGTAAGACACGCCGAATATGCTCGGGATGTACGAGTTGTTGAATATGTTTTTTAACTTTTTCAAAAGATTTAAAAAATGCTATCGAAGCCACATGCTAGAATGTCCTTTTGAGCTTGGATTTGCTTGATGAGGTGCAAAAAAGTTAAAATATTTATTTTAAATATATGTACACTAGGCAAAGGCCTGCAGCAAAAAAAGGAAGGAGTGGGCTTCCAAATTGCCATTATGGTCCTCAGGTAAAGGAAAACAATTTTTCCCACAATCTTTCATCGGGGGGCTGTCATGATACCAAAAGATCACAGGTTCAAGCCCTGAAAAAGCCTTCAAAGATCAAAATTCTCTGAGTATCCTCCTGTGTTAGAAGACCTAGTCCCTCAGCACATCCCTTTCTTCCCTTTCAAGGTTTATGAGGATAGGAAGACAGACACAGAAAGGCTTTGAGAGAGAGGAAAATAGATACTGTATAGGAATAGAGCAAACGCACCGCCTGTGATCCACACTTCAAATATTCCGTCGAGGACGCGTTGCAGTAGCGGCTCCTTCAAGTCAGTTTTGTTGCTGCTGGTGTCAGCCTCAGTTTGGGATCCTGCGCTTCTTTGTTGTTACATAAGCTGCTCTGAGGCATCATGCACAGTATGGCATGCTGCACGGCAAAGCAGTGTAAGCAAACTAGCAAACACTCACATGGTGCTGCTTATACACCTATTTTTCAAATAGACCAGTAAAATGATGCAGTATTTACTTGTGTGTGCAGCAATAACCAGGCGTGCAGCAGTGCAGTGAGGAAGCCTGCCATCTCTCTTGCAGACAGCACGGAGCTCAGGTAAGAAATATATAAGCTCATGACTCACAGCCTATTCCTCTCACTTCACACAAAAGGAATGCCAATAAGTACAAGAATATCTTCCAATCCTTCAATCTTATGCCTCTTGCTCTTTCTATTATATACTTCATTCTCTGACATTTATTTTCTGCTTCTACATAATGGAATTGATTTTTGAACAAAGTAGGCTGAGCAGCCCCTCTGCACACACACACAGCTGCATACCAAGTCATACGCTAACAAATAATAACAGGCTGCAGGAGTGGATTTGCACTTAATTGCTGCTACGGAACTGAAAGGCATTACAGTGATTTTGAGGCTTTGTTGAGGGGACAAAGCGTCCTAATGTACAAAGACCCCGCCTCAGGTAATTGTGAATGGATGATGTATTATCCTGGCAGAGAATACGAATAATTTCCTCTTGTACCTCTTTGAACAAGAAAATTGCACTTAGTCCTTCTTTGTTGTTACTCTTTACGTCCTCCACCATATTAATGCCTCTTGTACTTGTAGAACTTTTTAGGACAATTATTTATTGTGTTGCGTACCAGGGAAATGTCTAACACACACGCACACATACACGCAAGCTAAGAAATTTGTTTTTTTTCCTTGCAGAGTCTTACTGAGCATCATGTACCTTATGGTGGAGACTGTTAGAGTTCAAACGGAGGATGACAGACCAGAGTGGAGGGCAGCAAGAGAAGCCTTCAAGAATGAGCTAGGTAGGGGGGTGTGTGTGTGTGTGTGTGTGTGTGTGTGTGTGTGTGTGTGTGTTCCTGCTTGTACAAGTGGGTGTCTTTTCTGAAGTGTACTTGTCATTGAGACAGATTGTTGGAGATCTGATTCCATTTATCTTTCAAATTAGATTTTTTGGCCTGAAAATGATTTTTTCATATCTGTGCTTATTTACATCAGTGTGTGAAAAACCCTTTTTCTAAAATCCTTCTTTAGCTCTTTACTTTGCTTGAATGCACATCATGGCTGGGTTTATTATGACTTTGAACTAAATTCATCCTGACACGAGACAAGATTCTCTTTGTAAAAACATATCTGGC
>NW_011355682.1:0-911 GCF_000735185.1 Notothenia coriiceps
GCCCTTTCCAAATGGCTTCCAATGGAGCTTTCCTAGATGGTCTGGTGAAACAAACCATCTGAGTCAGGTTAGTAATGCTCCCACGTTTTACATCTCTTACAGGGTGAATCTTAAACTGAAGCTTGACTTTAAAGCAACCCAACGGAAGTTTCATGGAAGTTTAGTTCTTTCACTCGTAGCTCCGGCTGCGGGGGTGCTAGAGACGGGAGCATGTTGATACAACCTTCCTAGCCGGAGATATGGCCGCATTTTTTCAATAAACTTCCGTTGGTTCGCTTAAAAACAAATATCGCAAATCGAATCGCAATCGCAATATTTGTCATAAAAATCGCAATTAGATTTTTTTCCCAAAATCGTGCAGCCCTACTCTGCAGTGACAAAGTGTAATGAGACCTACATTCAAAATCTAATTAATTTATAGTTTCTAACATTTTTACGTTATATATTTTCACATAAGTGATAGCATAGAAAAAGTAGATTTTGGAGAAAAGGTTTTAGATTGTATCAGAATCAGAATACCTTTATTAGTCCCACAGAGGGGACATTTACATTGTTACAGCCACAGACAGCTTAATGTTGCATAATGTTACATGCATTAAAAAGTACTAAGTAAAAAAAAAAAGTTATGATATAATGAATATAATACAAAATAAAAAGTTCTGTAATCCAGTTCTTAGGATTTAGCAGCCAGGTATATATTGCACAGTTATTAACGGAATATATATATATTGCACATAGTTGGATGGTATTTAACAGCAAGGGGTGTTATAGTCTGTGTTGTTGTGAGTGTGTGTGGGGGGGGTCTACTAGGGGCTGTGCTGGTTGTAAAGTCTGACCGCTGCAGGAAGAAAGGACCTGCGGTATATCTCCGTGAGACAGCGGGGGTGCAGCAGCCTGTCGCTGAAGGAGCT
>NW_011355683.1:0-2817 GCF_000735185.1 Notothenia coriiceps
ACAGATTGCTTTAGTCTGGCTTAACTCTTCACTGATTGGTTGCACACACTTTAAATTGACTGGCTATGCAAAACAGAAGGTGGGGCTCATTATCATATTAAAAAACGCCCGTTTTTTTTTTTAATGCGCGAAATAAACGGGCGAATAGTGGCACATTGGGCTTTCCATACAATACTGTGTGCCTGCGCACGCATTCAGGTAGGCCAGCCCTGATTGGCCGGCTACGTTTATACAACTTCAGTGTGTGAAGGCTCGAGTATCATTGATGAGAGTCGTACCTATAGAGTCCAGTAGAGGGCGGAGCCTGTGTGAGATAGATCCTCTTTTCTTAGATCATAAACACAGCAGATTTATTCAAGCTCAGTTTTAGAAAACGTATCTCTTTTTTTCCCAACCTCTCTCAGGGTTTCTTTTAAAAAGAACTATCTTGCTGCTTATAATAAGATAGGGGATAGAAAATGAGAAGAAATAAAGAAACCAAAGCCTATGATTCATGCCAAATTAAGTGTTTTAGTTTTTCAGTCCGGTGCACAAATTAAAGTTTTTCACGCACACAAATTATTTGATTAAGTCAAAACTTTATTAAGTCTGACCAAGTTTTAGAGAATTTTTGTATATCCTGTGACACAGCTGCTCCTGTTCTGCTCTGTTGCTCTGTTTAATTAATAACTTCACTGACCCTCGATAACTTCCATACATTTAATTGGTTCTGTTCCACAAACTTCCCTTAAAGTCCAGTCGGGTCAAATATAGCCAAAACTGACATATTCTCACAGCGGGACAGCAAGTCGTAAAACTCCAGGCGAAAAAGTGTCAAGGCAATATTTTTTAGGTTTTACATGAGGCTGACCAGGACTTCAGATTTCATGTCCACATAGGAGATCTGCCCTTTTGAAGTCTGGCTAAAAATGACTACCTGTCTGTCTTGGAAGTGGAATTTACTATGGCTTCCTCTCATGTTCAAGTGGGAAATGCCTCCCATTGCCTCACCTCATGAGAGCCTGACTGATGCTCTTCCTGCTCTGAGCAGATGAATGGCCTTCTATGTTAGCGCGGATATGACTCAGAGAAAACATGTCTCTCTGCTGACAGTTTGCCGACACCATGAGAAGAGAGGGACGAGTTAGAGCGGGGTTTTATTACTGCTGGTGGTCATTGTCTACAGCACAGACACAATCTGAGGTGTTTATACGTCTATTTAGGTCAGTTGACATGTTCAAGCGGATGCGCCTTTGGGGTTAAAGGGGAGTGCCTGGGTTCAACAAGGCGTATGAAGAATTTCTCCTGAGCTTTTTTCTGACCTTTCTTATCTCTGCTCCCTCCCCCTCTACATTGGAATAGTCCTATTATCTTGGCAGAAGCAGCCCGAGGCTGCCGGACAGCTAGAGATGTGTTGCACTCCCAGCAAAGCAACAATCCACGGTAGACCTCATTTGAAGTATTTTCCCCCAATTGGGTAACCAAGATATGGTGGTGGTATTTTTAGTTTTTTCGCTTTTTTTCATGTGAAGGCGAAATGTTTTTATTTCCTGTGCTGGTTAAATGTGAAAAGTTAGGGCTATTTCAGACTAGAGATAAGAAAGAAAAAATAAGAAAAACATAGTATTTTCTAACACTGAACCAGACATCACCAATTGGGCCGGGGCTGTCCGGAGCTAAGCCCCGGCACATAGGAAAATGCTCTGACGTCATGCCCCTCGCATATTTTCAACAATGTATGCAGCATGCCTATATGATATGTTTACACAAAAAAGATATACATGTTTAAACGTTTCTTTCTATATGTTTAAGGTTCTTAATAATTCCAAAAATCAATAAAACACTCTTTCTAGCTGTAGGGAACATCAATGAACATAAGTTTCCCTTTCTTTATTTTCTTCAAATATACTTTGCTGATCGGCAACCACACAGTCTCTTCCGTCAGTCACACAGACAGCCAGCAGAGTGACAGGTGAATCCGGGAAAAAGTGTGGAGAATAGGTAATACGCTGACAGGTTTCTTAACATGAATTTGTCTGATATTCTGGTTTTACGTTCGACTACCATTAAGTTAAATAACGTTTTTTGGTTTGACTAACTTTTGATCAAATCAAGCGTTTCTTAAACTAAGAGAAAGACACCAGCCAATGGTCAATATTGTTGACTTTATTTTAGAATAGCAGATCTCTGCGACAAGCTATAGTTTGTCGGATTAGTGTCATATTTAGATGAATACATAAATACATACATACACACATACATACTACAAACACACCTGCATACATACAAAATGTAATTTTTCTGTCATTGCAGGTATTGGCAAGGATCGTGTGTCTCGAGTGGCAAGGTATTATGCACTCAACGCTAGAGCCAGACCAGAACTCAGGGGTGGTGCTCGTAAGGTGGCAGAAAATGATGCCAAGAAGCAGAATGTGATGGATCACATCAAAACGTTTACATGTAGGGCTAGCCATTATGAAAGAAGGGGAGCACCTGGCCGGAAATACCTACCCTGTGGCCTCAGTGTGAAAAGAATGCACGAGCTATTCGACCAACAAAACCATGATGTAGTCAGCTACTCCCTGTATTACACTGTTTTTCGACAGCACTTCGGGCATCCTGCCACAGATGCCTGTTCTTCATGTGCCAGGTTTCAACTGAGAGTCAAGGACCCCAGCTTGACTGAAGAAGAGAAACGCAGTGAGTCTGCATCTTACATCCTACACAGGAGACGAGCACGGGTATTCTATGATTTGCTGGGGCAGGTAGATCATGATGCAGTGACCCTTTGCTTTGACATGATGCAGAATTTGGTACTCCCTAAAACCGCCATAGGTC
>NW_011355684.1:0-4001 GCF_000735185.1 Notothenia coriiceps
AACCTTACATATCAGTTAAAGAAAGTCATTTGGAAATAAATGCTATGCGTCACTCTTCTGCTAGCTAGCTGCAAAAGCCATCCACAACAACTTTTAACAAAAGAAAATATGTCAGACTTCCATGCACAATGCTGACTGACCTTGACATTGTTTATGTTGTTATCAAAAAACTGCAATTGTATACAACATATCAACTTCATTACAAAGGCAACATGCACTTTGAAAGGTTACTGACATGAGCGGGAAACAAATGATTAGCATTAGCAGCTAATGCTAACTTTGTCTGGCACAAGTCTTTAGATTTGAGCCGTGTGGCGCAGTGGATTGTGCGTTGGTGTTCGGATCAGGGGGTCACAGGTTCAAACCCCACTGCAGTCAGCATGTCGTTCACCCCAAATTGCTCCTGTGGGGATTGCCCACAGTATTGAGTATGTAAGTTGCTTTGGATAAAAGCGTCTAACAAGTGACATGCCATGTAATGTAATTTGACAAAATTAAGACTGATGAAGATGACCAACGTACCAATTGGGCAAACAAAAGTCAATCAGGAACCTCAAAACACACTGTATTGTATTCTTGCTCTCAATAAGTATTACAGCGTTTACATCAGTTGGCCAACTTAGCCTGTACTTTCAGACAGCGAGCAGTTGGCGAAGAGAGGAAGGGCACATTGCTTCTTGGCGCCATATTTGGATTTTATGACGGTCCAACCTTTTTAACTTACCGCCGCGTTTCTGTAGGCTATGTTAATCCTAGAAGGACATCGCACAACACATCCATCCACAGGCTACTTCTCGCAATATGCGGTCAACATTTCCTCCAAGGTTTTCTTGGCCATGTATGTACTGGAGATGTAAGTAAATGCAAATGAATAGCGGCAACATCTTGAGGCCATTTGGACTGGGTCAACAGAGATGAATGGATGGAGCCAGAGTGAGAGATGTTGAAAGAGACACTGAAGGAGAAACAAAACTGGGAGACATATGAGTTGGCACAGTAAGCAGCCACGAATACTGAGTTTGAGACAGAAAGACAGACAGAGGAAGGAGAATGGGATTTAGGAAATATATTGAGGAAAGTGGGCAGATGTGGCCGGATACTGACAGAAGGGCTGGAATGCGCTGATGGACCATTCCTGGGGAAACATCTTTATTTAACATACAGTACACACACACACTTTCACGCACAGCTGTGTGTTCTGCCACAATATTGTTGCGCAGCTGGTTGCTTCTACAACTTTTTCACCACTGCATTATCGTCCGCTAATCTTTGACCAACATGTCGAAAAGATCTGTTTTAAAAGAAGCGAGTGTTTACGCAAAGCATACCTCAGCTTATCAAAAGTATTCGACCTCGCTGTGTCCTCTCCTTTATTGGATCGCCTGTCGAGTGTGCATGCGTGACATTCCCAGCTGTCTGCCCATATCCCTCCGACTGTGGAGTGTGTCTGAGTGTGTCTCCCAGGCCGTGTTATAATTTCCTGTGTGTGTTTGCAAAATCATGCGCCACTGTGCTAATCTATCCTTGATGTGCTTCTTTGGCCGTGCAGGTGTATCGACGGCAATGTGTCAAATCTGTTTACTTCCTTTTGCCATTGTGCATGAGAGAGAGCTTAATGGCTCAATGTTTCGACGGATGACTGAGAATGAGAGCTGACAGGTCTTTAAGTGTGTGTTTCTGTGTGTGTGTGTGTGTGTGTGTGTGTGTGTGTGTGTGTGTGTGTGTGTGTGTGTGTGTGTGTGTGGCTAGCAGTCTCCTCTCTATTACCAAGATTGATTAAGGAAGTGCTCAAGCTCCCACTTAGCCATCACGGCTGACACTGAGGTGACCGTCTCATCATGGCCAGAGAGGCAGAGAAGTGGGGAGAAAGAGGGAGACGGAGGGAGAAAGACAAGAGAGGGAAAGAGGGAAAGAGGGATGATTGATATTTCTGCTAATCTGTATGTCTAAGAGGACCGCCGCACCATCAAACTTGTGTCCCACTAAAGTGTGGGACACAACTCTGATGGATGTGTGTGTTTTCCGATGTGTGTGATTGTGCCTATTTTGAATTTCTCCCCCATCATGTCATGCTCTCGCCGCTGCGTCTCATCACTCAGCCCCTTTGTGGAAATTGTACCTTCAATTAAGTGAGTATAATAGTTTCCTGTTTTCATCCTACTTCTTTTCTTCAATGCCTTTCCCTATCCCAACCCCAGAGCCGGCCTCAGCGGACGTCTGCGGTCTTAATCCTGACAACTTCCATTAAAACCGGTGGGATAATCCACAGATTTCCGAGAGAAATTCCCGAGGATGTGCTCTTTCCCCCCCCCCTCTCTTTCTCCTCCTGACTCCCAGCCTTCCTCCGTTGGGGTCTAACGTTTCGCTTGACTCCGCAGGAGCAGTGTCATTTACATAGTTTTCCCTAATCTTCCGTAAACCCCCCGGTTTTGGAAAGAGAGTCAGGGCCCGACAGGATGGTTCCCTGGGAGTGAAAACGGCAGGCAGAAAGCGACTGGCGGCAAAGAAAATATTTCATTTGGGATTTGATTACTCCAGGGCACTTATGGGTGAAAATAAGCAAGGATCCCACAGTGAAACTATCCAAATAAAGGGAGGGGAGCATCAATGTTTTCAGAGCACACATACAGTGAAGATTCCCGCCTCAGTGCTGTGTGCCTGTGTGTATTTATAATGACAGCTTTGGCGGCTTATTGAAAAGAAGTGAGGTAAGCCAACTCAAACCTGTTGAGGATACTTTGACCTCCATTACCATTGTCAATATTATTGTGGTCAAGTTCAGGTGTTGGATATCATCAGTCTCTCAGTGCCGTGAAGCCGTGCGGTCACGGTTCATGGTTTTTGGATATGACGGTCAGGAACATGTGTTTATCACAGGAGCACCGGGCTAAGTAGAGGTCAAGACTTCTCAGGGCAACACCTGCTACTCCTTAACACACAGCGGCGTAGTTAAAGTTGGCAGCTCTACATGCAGTTTGGCACACACTTGACTTTTCGGAGGGTGAAGAAGTGGAAGGTACCTTGGACATAAAGCAGAAGAGGCTCACATGTGCATCACAGATGTCTCATATCACATGTGCAACATCTTTGATCGCTGCACTTGACACATTTGGCACGGAAATATAAATGCATGGTCTACAAAGTACATGGTGAATTCCTGCAATCAATTTGAGTTTTTTGGCAGATAAATCAATCGTTTGCCACACTGTTTTTGCAATTTGTCAGACGATAAAGTTTCCAGCCGTGAAACACTTTAAGCTGTCTGATACAGAGCCATTATGTTGCTTTAATCCAATTGGCTTAAGATCAAATACACTACACGATTGTGTGTGCTTTGTTGAACCTTGCCAATAACAAACTCCATTAAAAAATACATCTAAATGGTGCATTCAAAATGACTGTGTGATGATATTAATACTTTGAAATCTCTGAAATGATACGATTCATTGATTCTGTTTTGCAGATGTTAAGATTATTTAACCAAACAGTTAAATGTCTTGTTGCAAATTCATATCATACAACAAGTGTATTTCATATGTCTTAAAGGGGACCTATCATGCAAAATGCACTTTCTGATGTCTTTTATACATAAAGATGTGTCCCGGTGTGTCGGGGAACTCACGCAGCGTCAGAAAATAAAACCCTCTCTCTTTTCCTCCGTACCCAAATCTCTAAAAACGGGGGAACAACGGAGCTGATCCAGATTTGCGTCCGATATGACGTAATATCTGAAATGTGGACCCGCGGGCCAATCAGAAACGTTGCTATCAGAAACAATGCCCGACTGTTTTGGACGTAATATGGTCGGTGTTTACATTAGCATCGCTAACACTCAGAGCTAACCTGTACTGGAGAGCATGTGTGTGAAGAAGCAGGAAGTAAAAAGGAACTCACCTTGTGGTATAACCGGCAAGAGAGAAAGCCTTTGAGCTCCATACTGTTTCAGAGATAATCCTTGATAATCCATGATATGGCGTTTCATCACGGCAGCATTTAGTTTA
>NW_011355685.1:0-4317 GCF_000735185.1 Notothenia coriiceps
CAATGAATACAAAAACATATAAGGATATTTTCGTCAACTTGAAACTCAATGGCCAGGGCTTATTTATGTGAAGGACATGTGAATTGTTTTATTTTTTTCCACTTATGAAAAAATGCCCACCCGCATTTATGTCCTTCATGAGGTTCGGGTCAATCTGACCCGGATACAATACCAGGACAGACAGACTCAAGCCTCATCCCAATACCCCTCCTCGACTCCTCTCTTCCCCTCCTCCGGGACTTGACCCGGAAATCGATCAAGACACGCCATTTTGAAGGACGTCCCAATAGCTGAAATGCACACGGAGGAGTCGAGGAGGGGTGAGGGAGGAGGGGTGCGGGAGGAGACGAAAGGGAGGATACACGCGAGCAGACTACGCGGAAGTGTTTTCACTACTCGCGTATAAAAGCCCCGCCCCCACCTTCACAGCTGGTCCATTTCAACAGAGGAAAACAGACAACTGGAAGATGAGTGGAAAAGCGTCACATAAATGTATAAGTGCTCACAGCTCCGTGGGAATTATTATGTGCAATTCATTTCTAAAAGGCTTTCACATTACTATAATTATATTTTTATTTAAATGTAGGCTACATTTTACACCAAAACGGAACACAAAAGCAGAACCAACCATCATACATTGAATTCCTTGACTAACAAGAGAAAGATTCATTCATTTAAATAAATATTTAACAACAAATGGGCCGGTTCTAAGGGGTTATTCAGTTAAGCCCGATGAGAGGGGATACAGCTGTGCACATGTCATCATTAACAGACGTCGTTTAAGAGTGACGTTTGAGTGAACGAGGACATCCCAATTAATACCTGAGGACTCCTCTGTCCTCGAGTCACCTCCTTGTGTCTCTCGCTCGCATCTTACGGAGGCGGAGCTAAGATGCAAGGAAGGGAAGCGAGTGAGGGAAAGGAGGAGTCGAGGAGGGGTATTGGGATGAGGCTTGTGTGTTCCCTCCTGCCTGATTACCTGATTGTGTTCACCTGGTGCCCCTGTGTTCTCTCCTCCCTCCTCACCTGTGTCTTGTTTTTGTGATTAGTCTTGTCTGCATTTAGGTTCTGGTTTTTCTGTCTGTCGTTGTGAGATTCTTGACGTTGTTGGATGGTTTATGTTCTGAGCGCCTGGCCTAGTTCTGGAAATAAAGGATTCCTGCTTTCAACATATCTTCTTGCATTTGGGTCCTATATAGGCTAAACCTCGCCGTCCAGCCGTGATATATTGTGCTTTATTGTTCATGCAACAAGCAGTTTATTGTATTTTCCCAGCATACTAAGAGCAGCAGCACTGAAAGACTTTAATGTATTTTTTCATCCCAAGTCGTATCATTAGGTAAAAGTGATTATGATTAGAAAATGCAATTACAACATTTAACAATGGTTCTAAAAAAATTCCCTTAAATGTTTTTTTAATTGACACAAAGCTTGTTGTATTTTAAAAGAACATTAAGCAGCAGAACTCAGGATTCAAAGGCTTTATTGTCATGTAGCAGATACAGTGTAGATATGGCAATGCAAATCTCAGACTCCTCCAACAATGCAACATAATATATAAGACATAAAACAATAACACACATTCAAAAACAATAAAATAATGCAAGTTTACGAAGCGACACCAATGTACAAGTGATGCAGATGAAGTCAACTATATACATGTAAAAAAATACAAAAATACAAAAAGCTAAATGTTGCAGAAAGGGTTGAAAGTAAACGCAGGAATCTTTATACATGTAAAGAGAATAAGATAAACCAGAACAGAATGTCAAATTAAATACAGTTTGTTGTAGTAAAAAAATACGGATGAATGCTACAGAACTGAATTCACTTTAAAATCTGTTATTTCATTGAAACATTTATCGATTGATTTTGTTGTTACCATGCAGCCCTACCCTTCTATGTTACTGTCACTTCCATTATCTGTCGCCCTCCTTCGGTGTCCTTGCTCTGTCACTATTCACACCCTTACATCTCCACATTAAAATCTCACAGTGTGTTTTTCTTGTATCGTCGTGTACGAATTAATCGCAGCCAAGATTCAAGGTTCAAGGCTTTTATCATTTGTACACAGTGTTGTTATGTCAATGAAAATCTGAGGTCCCAGGCTCCTCCAACAGAGCAACACAATGCAACAGATAACATAGTGCAAGTAAATACAATAACATAGAATAGAAATAGTGACTGTTATTTTGTAAACTGATTGTTGTGATTTTATCTTAATGTATAAATGTGGCTGTTGATTGTGTATATATAGGATAAACATATTTTATACATATTTGTATTCCGGATTGTGGGAAACGGTATTTCGAACTCTCTGTCTGTACACACAAACTGAAAGATTGACATTAAAGTTGACTTGACAACGAAAAGTAAACAAACACTGAAATAAAGCGAAAGAAAGGCAGAGTTGGCGGGGAGCAAAAGACCAGGCGGCCATTAGCTCGCGTGTAACTTATAAGTGGAGATGCTTCTTTAAAACACAACAAAACCTCGCGTGTTGAAGAGTGAAGATCGAAATATGCTGGTCAGCAAACTGTCTCTCCCCCCCAGCAGTGCTGAGCTGTGGACTTGAGGCCAGTAAAGAGGGTTAGGTGCAAACAAACAGCCCATTTAGTAGCATCTCCCCTCCATTTAGGCGGCCATTATGGCCCTCAAGGCCCTGGCTCAGCACTGAATTATGAATTAAGTTGTCAGGAGAGCCTCTGCTGAGGAGCTGAGGGAGTCATTTAAATTTAATTTGAAAAGGGATTCTGTTAAGAGTGTATGCTCAGCAACCTCCAGTGGAACTTCTCCATCAGAGCGGAGACGGGTAAGTACTGACAAGGGCAAATTAAATAAAAATGCGTGGAAGGGCATTGACTAACTGTAATAATGCAAAGTGCACGATGGGTTTAAAGCAACGAGACGCAGACATGGCCAGAAACTGTATTTGAAATCATTATGAAAGGTGGAGTAAGTGCCTGGAGTTGATCTTTGAGGCTGTTTTATGTGTTGCACGATGTGTTGCTTCACCTCAGAGCGTTTAAACTTCTGCTGAGACGGTAAATAAATACATTGGAATAGCATTAAAGAAATGCAACTGAGCTGTGGAAAAACTCAACGTCTTACTCATGAAATAAGTTCTGTAATCTCTTTTCTCCACTTAATGTAGTCAGCTTTAATCTAAATGCTGTGTAACATTACCAAAAGGCTACAAAGAAATAGTTTTGGTATTGAATTAGTCACTGTTGTGGAAAGTTACAAAAAATGTAAGTTTAATCTGCTTATTTTAACTAGTAAGTAAATGTAAGCTAGCTAGCTAACGTAGCTTACATTTCAAATGTACTGACAACACCCTTGCAGTTATGAAACAAAATGGCAGATCTTTAAACGTCTGCGTTAGATGGTAAATGCATAAATTGGAGAAGCATTAAAGAAATGCAACTGAGCTGTAAAATAAGTCAATGTTCTTTTCATAACATAAGTTCCAATATAGTTCTGCCATCTCTTTTCACCTATTTTATGAGCTCGCTGTGTAACATTTACCAAAACACCACAAAAAGGATTTTAAATTAGAAGTTATTCGCCTGTTGTAACATAAACTTTCTTCGATTGCACATGAAACACTTACCACTGTACTAACAGGACCATTTGTCTGTGGAGACTGATGTCGGCTTGATTCTTTATCTGACTTTCGCTTTTGAAAATGCTTTCTGATTTTGACTCTTTTCATGTGTTGAACTGCAGTAACAGTTATTTGGTCAAATCGGCAAGCAATCTTCTCACTTTGAGAGCGCTCAACACATTAAACACACACAAAAAAGAAAAGAAGAAAACGTCTTCAACACATCTTATTTTCAAAATCAAATACACTTTTCCACGACACAAACATGATATTAAATGGATTTTTTTCTCAGTTTGCAGCGTCGGTCGGACAAAACAAGGAACTACATGTAATTACAAATAGATTTAAGAAACTTTGATTTTCATATTTACCAAAGAAGAATGAATGAAGAAAGAAATCTGCAGACTGGTAAAATATGAACGTAATTATTGAGTTAACTTAATTCTGATGTTTTGAACAACTTATTTTTGTCCGCCAAATACAACGTAATTTAACATAACGTAACGTGTGTGTGTGTGTGTGTGTGTGTGTGTGTGTGTGTGTGTGTGTGTGTGTGTGTGTGTGTGTGTGTGTGTGTGTGTATCACATTTGGTTTGTTTGTCACTGTAATGAAGCTTGAACATTTTCCAGGCACATATGGCAGGAAAACATTGAATGAATCCTTGTGATCACAAAATCATCGAGGGAATGACTCAGCAGTTGTTTATTTC
>NW_011355685.1:9107-15510 GCF_000735185.1 Notothenia coriiceps
TTTTAAAGGCATTTCTTTTTTATATCTCTACTAAAAGCAACAAAAGGTTTGATTTCTAGTTATTGTCTTTTATTGCACTTTGGGCAGCAGATCCCGTGTAAGCTGTCAGATCTGAGTTGTCCTTATTAGTAAGCCTCATTGATATCACCCACAAGTGCTGATGAACACACCTGGAATGGACCTATTAAATGTAAGGCTTATAAACAGATGTCTTTGCTGATTCTTTTTATTCTATCCGTTCTGTCTGTCTGTCTCTGATTTTTTTCTCGGTCTACATTCCTTTAATAATTTATCTAGTTCTCTCTTCATCCTCTCACTCACGTACAATTATGTCGTCTTATTTCAAGCTGTGTAACCGCTGGTGGGAAGGCCGCGTAGATAAAAATCTGGATATTATAATCATAAACCTTGCATTTTGGGTGGTTTCCTGCAATTGGCTAAATTACATTCTTAGATAGCTTAACAGTTTGAATGGAGGGAGACTGCATTTTGATTCTGGCATGTGGGGAGATGTTCATTTGGAAAGGTGTTTTTTTTTTCTGCAATATGAACAAAGTAAACAGAAGATATGAAGACCAGTTTGAGCTGAAATTACACAGAGCTCATTAAGATAAGATGGACTTTTAATTAATCTCGGGGGAAATTGTTGTCTATGCATTTGACCGATCTAGGTTAGGAGGAAGTGTGCTGACATCTTGAACGGCGCCCGGCGGAGCAGTGTAGGGAACGGTTGCCTGCTCAGGGACAGCTCGTAGTGCTGTCTTGACGGGACGTGAACTGGTGACCTCCAGTGCCAGCAACTCCTATCGGATTCTCACACCGCCCATACCAAGACACCTACACTTTATCTTGTATTTGGAAAGCGAGGAACTCCTCGCTACCAAGAATTATAGGACTACAGTAAGCACATTTAAGGATTGGTTATAAACAGGAAGAAGATGATTCACTAGACTCGCTCCCATGTTATCTATTGATTATGTAACGTTTGTTACGATCATATCGGAGATAACAGAAACTAATTAAATAAGGCTAGACTGAGCAGTCTTTGCTAAGCAGTAACTCCTCAAATGAAATCATTTAGAGTTAAATCCCAAGTCGAATGTATGTAGGTAGGAGTCTTTTAATATTGTCTTTAGTCTTGTAATATTAAGTTAAAGTGGACCTATCATGCTATATCTGAATAATATAGTGTAGGACCATACCTATATAAGACATATTTATACTTTTTATTTTTCAAAATACCAAACAGATCATGCATTTTAGCCATTCCTCATTTTGCTCAATTTAACACTGTCTTTGCATCATGGGCTGATTCTGTGAGAACAGCACCATCTACAGGCCTGGCATATGTACTACAGCGTCTCCAGCGCTTTCCAACGGCAATGTCCGTGGCTGTCTCCTCCTGATTGGTGGAGTTGGCCCAATAGCCGTAGCGCCACTTCTGTGACGTCATAGAAGTGTTCAAATCTGGATCAGTCTGTATCAGATCCGTTGCAGCCCCTTTTTAAGAGATTTGGGTACGGAGGAAAAGAGAGAGGGTTGTGTTTTCTGACACTTGGTGAGTTCCCTGGAACACCGGGGAAACATATGCATGTAGAAAAGATGTACAAAAGTGCATTTTGCATGATAGGTCACCTTTAAGATAATATATGACCTCAGGGTACGACAGACTTTTCAAGTTTTATCCTGGGGATGTACACTTATGGCAAACGCTGCTTTAGTCAGTGTTGTGAAGTTAACTTGATAGTAGTTTGCAAACTAACTCCGTCATTAAACTGTTCAGTCATTTTTGTAAGGGCTCGCCTTAATCACTTTTAAAATGAGTAATAGCTAGATGCTGAAATCTCTCTCTGAGTTTTGATCAATCTCCTTTTTAGTGGATTATTTTGTTATCATTCTGTGGGGCATTATAGCTCACCATCACCACACAATACTTTGCTAGCGCTGTATTTACTGCGATTATAACGTTGCTTTTTCCCACCAGCGCTGCAGTGTACGTTTTTTTTTTTACAAATACCGATTACCCCTATTCTCACGCATGTTTGTTTGTTTGTTTTCTTGTGCTTTAATTTGCACTTCCACTTGGTCATTCATTCAGGAACAACAACATGCTGTAGTGATTGTACCATCTGTTTACTCAGCGTCTAAAGACCTTTAAATACATCGGGATGACTGTGCTCTCTGACCGGAGCCAGAAGTGGTCCACAACACGGCTTTAAAGGATCCAACAATAAGTAGCATCGAGCAGCAGAGTCACTGAAGAAGGGTTTTACACGTTACTACGAGGCAAAGGAGGCTTGTACCCGGATGTCTGCTCAAAGATTGTTGGTCAACCCTGTGAGATACTTTATGACTCATCATAATAACCTCGTGAGGCTGTCCAACAACATCATCTGGACCCAAACCATGTTCTGAACAGAGAATATGAACTGCTACTATCTAATAGGAGATTCAATAAAGTCAAACTAAAGCATCCTTTGAAGCATCCTTTGTGCTCAGGTCAATCCTCACAGTAAACACAGAGCTGAATCCAGATCAAATGCACGCTGAAGGCTCTTTGAGTAGGTTTTCTCTCACTGATCGATGTTATGTTAAATGTTTGTTGTTTGTTTGTCATGTGTTGTGTGTTGATGTTTGTCTGTTGATGTTACACATGGAGCTGCTGTGAAGCAAGTCACATTTCAGACTTCATCTGACCATTAAAGTGTTATCGTATCGTATATTGTGAGATTATTAACCCAGGACATCCTGATGGAGCTGCCTCTCTCATTCGATTGTACTTCAAAGAAACACAAGAATCAGGTTAAAGAAACACCCGCAGCTGAGTTTCAGATCCCAGTGAGGCCGGAGAGGATGTGACAGTTTGCCGGGGATGGAGGGAACATCAGGGCATGGAGAGCGAACCATCAGCATTTACTGTCTCCACTTTTACCCTTTTCAGTGGCGAAAAACTGCTAGACCTTTCCTTTGACATTTGTTATGCCGGTGCTATCATGTGCCACCTAATTGGATGAGGAAGCAGGAGGAAGAGGAGGAGGTGAGATGTTGAAGTGAAGCTGTGATCTTCTGCTCTTTTTTGAAAGGTCTGTACCTTATTATTTAACATGATAGACATCTGTTGATATAAAAGGAACATCAACTTCATACAAACTGACTCCATGGGCTTTTCTTGTTCATTTCTGCTTGGAAACCGCTTGAAATGAATCATCTGTTCTCAAGTGTCTCTACTGTAACAGAGTATTCCTACACTCTGGTACTTCTACTTTTACTGAAGTAGAAGATCTGAGTACTTCTACTTTTACTGAAGAACAAGACCTGAGTACTTCTACTTTTACTACAAGATCTGAGTACTTCTACTTTTACTACAAGACCTGAGTACTTCTACTTTTACTACAAGATCTGAGTACTTCTAATTCTACTTAAGTACAAGATCTGAGTACTTCTAATTCTACTTAAGTACAAGATCTGAGTACTTCTACTTTTACTCTAAGTACAAGATCTGAGTACTTCTACTTTTACTACAAGATCTGAGTACTTCTACTTTTACTACAAGATCTGAGTACTTCTACTTTTACTCAAGTACAAGATCTGAGTACTTCTACTTTTACTCAAGTACAAGATCTGAGTACTTCTACTTTTACTACAAGATCTGAGTACTTCTACTTTTACTACAAGATCTGAGTACTTCTACTTTTACTACAAGATCTGAGTACTTCTACTTTTACTTAAGTACAAGATCTGAGTACTTCTACTTTCACTCAAGTACGAGATCTGAGTACTTCTACTTTTACTCAAGTACAGTACATGTCCTGAGTACTTCTACTTGTACTCAAGTACAAGACCTGAGTACTTCCACTTTTACTACAAGATCTGAGTACTTCTACTTTTACTCAAGTACAAGATCTGAGTACTTCTACTTTTACTACAAGATCTGAGTACTTCTACTTTTACTCAAGAACAAGATCTGAGTACTTCTACTTTTACTCAAGTATGTCCTGAGTACTTCTACTAGTACTCAAGTATGTCCTGAGTACTTCTTCCACCTCTGCTGTCCTGTGTGTGAAAGGAAAGTCCAGCAGTGAGAGAATGGCCGCAGGCTGCACTGATCTCAAAAGGCTTTCAACAAACCCTGAAAACTAAAGATGGAGAAAAGTAGTGCCAGTGTCTCCAACATTAATAAGTCCCGTCCGAGCCGACAGGAATAGAGAGACCGGGAACATCACAATGCTCTCACCTAGGAGGAAGAATCGGAGCTTTTCCAGAGGAACATTTGCCTGCAATGATGGATATTTCCAGCGTGAGTAAGAGGAAGCGAGTAGATTAGAGCTCTGCAGTCTCTGAGGTCGCACAGTGGTTTACACAGAGCGGTGTGGTGTGCAAACACTGCCATCTACTGTCCCAGCACAGGGTCTGGTGCAGAGATCTTAGTATATTTATTTATGATTATTATGTTATTTTATTTTTTTATATTGCAGTCTTTTTCAATCACCTATTTTATTTGAATATTTTTTTTTAATTATGTTATTTTATTTTACATTTTATGAATGCTGTCTGATTGGGAGGAAGTTCTATTTTTTCAATATTTTTATGTTATTCTTTTTTTAACATTAACACATTTTTATTTTATTTATGTTTTTAATGTATTTTATTGGGCAGTCTAAGAAACATTTGTATTTCATTTCACTTTCAATCTTTGTATTTTTGAATTATTTTTGTATTGTATATATCCGTCTGATTGAGGAATGGATCTCTTTACCAAATTTCTATTTTTCTTTCAAAATGTATATTCTAATTCTTAAATTTGTATGTAAACATTATTTTACTTTACTTATATTTTAAAGTCAGTCTGATTGAGATAAATATCCCTTTTTTAGGTTTTTTAATATATTTTAAAAGTGTTTCTAATAAGACAGTCCCATTGACATTATTTGTCTTTTCAGGAACAATAAAGAATTTAAACAGACGGAAAAAATGACACAATAATGAATAATAATAATTGAAGACAGTTCAATATACACAGATATTAAACTGTAAATGCTCCCAGTTGACCCATTGAGTAGTTAGATGGCAGTTTGCAGTTTATTACATTAACATCTGAATACTTACACCAGTGCATACATTCATTATTTAGCAGTAAGTGGATGTAAACAACATTTAAAGCCTCAACTTTACAGCTTATTACTAAGAAGCAGAGGCTCAGATGTTTTGCGTTTAAAACTAAAAACACCAGAGCCTATATTTCCCAGAATGCAACGCAGTAGTCCTCAGCTTCCCTTGTTTCTTTAATGCCTGCATCCTTAAACCTGCATTTCCCAGTTTCACTCAGTGATGGGTGATGTGGAATTAGTTTAACATCGGATAAATAAAGTCAGATGTTTTATTCATGTGTTTTCCGTCAGAAATGATCAGTTTGTGAATGTGTTTGTGCTGGAGGTGAAGCGCCGCCCACTCAGGTCAGATTAAGTCTCTCCAAACTGCAGAATCAACATTTGGCTTTCACTTTTAACTCCAAGCATTCTCATTAAATGCTGCAGTTTCTAAACAACAAAAACACATTACAGGTTGTTCATTCTTCCTGGAAAATGTCCTTAAATGCAACGTGCCTCTGATGAACACAGCTAAAAGCTCACCTGTTAGTACGTTGTATGTTGATGTACTTGACCTGAGTATTTCCACCTAACGCAACTTTATACTTTTACTTCATTACATTTTGCAGAAATACGTTGTAATTTTACAGCTTTATTTCCTAGCTACCTTTCAGAATTGGATTATTAAAACCAAATAAATACAATATATCAACTACTATATATATATCTACAGGTTTAAGCTTCTCAGCATTGAACATATTAAGAGCAACATTCAAGTCATTAAGAAAACCTTTAAAGTTTTGTAAATTGCAAACGATCTGCATAAAAGTACAGGAAAATATATTAAAAATGACCTTTAAAATGTTGGTATATTTGACATTAAATGTAGTGAAATTCAACACAAACCAAGGACTGAAAGACGACGAGATTCTAAAGAAGCAATAAAATCCAAACTATCAAAATTGAAGAGAGCAGAAATAAAATGCTCATTCGTTGCTAACATTGTGGAGATTATAAAAACTTCGGGCCTATTTTGAAAAACCTCTAAAGGGCCTACGAAGAATGCTTAACTCATAAGTCGAAGTTGAGGAGGAATTTTAAGATAACTACATATTATTTGTTCTTAAGGCGAGGCTAACTTAAAGTCCACACAGTTTGTTTGGAAAAAAGAGTTTATTTAATAAAACACTGAATTACTTTTTGTGTAACGAGACAACAGATATCTTCCTGCGTCTCATAAATATTGTCCCTCTGTGTTCTGAAGCGCTCGACCTTCATCATAGATTCAGATTCACTCATAGGTCGAACTTTAGGAG
>NW_011355686.1:0-205 GCF_000735185.1 Notothenia coriiceps
TGTGTGTGTGTGTGTGTGTGTGTGCGTGCGTGCGTGCGTGCGTGCGTGCGTGCGTGCGTGCGTGTGTGTGTGTTTGTTGTAGCAGATGTACCCTGCAGTGTGGCCCACCTCTTAAATATCATTGATCGCAGACTCTTCCATCTGATTACCTCAAACCCTGCCCCCAAAATCGTTCTCCTCCCCCATCCTCCATATCCCCCCCTCC
>NW_011355687.1:0-66990 GCF_000735185.1 Notothenia coriiceps
TTTTAAGTAAGATGCCCAAAAATATCAACAAAACATTTTCATTTGAATTCAAACTAAATTAAATTAAATTAAGTTATTAACACATAACACTAGGCTGAGAATTATGTAGATCTCTCATATACATTATCTAACCTCTGGAAGTCAATTGGATGGAGCTCACAGAGGTCGAATGTAGCATACTGCTACTGTACATCACATTTGCATCACTGAGAAGAACAGATACTAGACCCGTTCAAAACTCAGGAGTTTTCACTCAGTTACAAGATAAGATATAATCCTCAGACGATGGACTGTACAGTATACAAACACTTTTCTGGACATATGGTGGGCTGATGGTTTGAAAACGTTTTGAGAAGACAGCATTTGTATAACTGGAGCAAACCCCAAACATCGGTTCAAAACTATGTAATTGCACATATCTCATGGATCATGGCAAATTGTCTTCAACTGGTAAATAATCCTTCCAGTAGATTTTGTTGTAGCATGTTTTGAAAATGTTTGGATAGGTTTGATTACCCAGTGGGACAGAGTGAGGGGCATTTCTGCTCCTATCCCCAGCACGTTCTAATGTAGTTTAGGGAATGCTTTATGTAGCTGTACTGTGTTTTCCAAGTAAAGACATTTCAAGATGGCCACTGGGCATGCTGCAGGAACAGATGGTGGGGTAATTTCAATATCTAGGTCTCAGATGAGCAGACATTACCCTTTGTCAACAGAGAGTAGTACTGTCTTCAGTCTGTGTGAGTGAATACATAAGTGTGTACATAATGTGTGTGCATGCATGAGAGAAAAAGTGAAATACGTTGGATCCATTGTACGAGCAGGCCCATTGTGTGTGTGTGTGTGTGTGTGTGTGTGTGTGTGTGTGTGTGTGTGTGTGTGTGTGTGTGTGTGTGTGTGTGTGTGTGTGTGTGTGTGTGTGTGTGTGTGGCAGCCTGGTGGGCAGACCTATCTGCTCTAGGCTAACCTCTTATCAGAGCCATTGGCATATCTTGAGTGGGATGACATAATCAATAATCAGAACTGTTAATCAATGGTATTCTAAATAAGCATTGATTGGGCCCACAAGGTTAGCCAGCTTTATCGGTTTACATTAAGTAAAGCAACACAATAGACAAAGGCCCATGACTGGGACAGACCAGTTTAACCCCTAACCATCCAAAATGAAGAACACACGTGGGCAAAAGGGTGTGAATTATCACTCTTTCAGTTTCACTTGCTCAGTCAGGTAGCTTCTTGTTACCTTTTTACACTTCCTTTTTTATTATTCTCAGAGAAGTTAAGGTTGGACTTTTGCCACTGGTATCTCTTCAACATTATTGTCACGCGCAGCCTCATTTGAATACAATGAAGCTCCAGCTGCATTTCATTATCGACATGGTCAGGTAGACAGAGGTCACTGATTTGTGTCACCTTTCACAAAACGGCCACCTCTCCCAGGAGCCTGTTGGATGAAGAGGGAGGAGTGTGGCAGCTCGCTGGGAGTGTGTAACCCATGGGGGCTCCACATCTCCCTAATTACCAAGTAGTGGAACACAGTCACAGCTGTCTGCAGGTTAGCTGAAGATGACCCATGAGGATATCCAGTTTTGCATTCCCCATAAAATCGTGTTGTTCTCAATAGACTTGGTATTCTAAACAGTTGTCAGCTTTACACTGTCAGTGTTGCTTTAGTGGTAACAGGAGGATGCCTGCTTCATACGTATGTTTAATTTCACAGTTTTCACATCCGATATTCCATATAACAGGACATCTGCCAATGTGCTTGAGACACCTACTAACAGTAAGACAAGTAGGCAGGCGTGGAAAATAAGCTGAAATAAACCTTTTAGTCTGCCCGCACCGCAACAAAGCTTAGTTACATGATTACCGTGTCGCCAACATGGATAGTCCAATCATTTTTCCCCACTGGCAGTGGCTCAGTGCCAGAGAAGGGCTTAGATTTGGACCATGAGAGAAATGCCTTTCGCTGCTCATGCAGACCCCACGGCATCATACGTTTTGTCATGAGGAGGGAAAAAAAGTGCTTGTTGAACAGTAACATCTCTGTCTTTTTATCTCTCTAACATTGCTCACAGATAGCCTCGAACAAAACCAAACAAATATTTGGCACTGTTGATAATCCAAGAAAAATATCAAGCTAAATTCACTTTTTATCTATTATTTATACTTTAAAGTTCACATAAGGCTATCTTATACCCTTGTACTGCACAAAATGGGTAGTGAGAGGCCACGATGCTTGTTTGATCTTCCCTGCTGGATCTCTCTGTATCAGTGCAGTTTCTTCGTGGATTCTCCACACACCTCATGTCTTCCCTCCACCTCGCTTCCTGCCCATCTATCCCTCTCTCTCATTCTCTTTGTCCCTTGTGAAAGCCCCTGTCACCTCTGGCCCTCCTCCTCTCCTCCCCCTCTATGAGGCTATTACAGGCAGCACTCCTCCCTCTCTGCCTTCCCCATGTATTACCATTAGAAGACATGCATCTTGGGAGCTGCTGCACACTCCTCTGTGTTTTGATTAATATTTTAGCAGCCTCAGGGAGGAAATGGGTCTTCCTCAGAGCTAATCTGTTACGGGCTGGATGCTTGGAGCAGAGGAAAGAGAAGATGATAGAAGAGGAAGGTCAAGCTCGACTGTTTTTATTTTCTATGTCAGGAGCTGAATAGACATCCGATACTAACCAAATGCCTCGGAAAATGTGAATAATGCACTAGTGTTGATTTCAAGGGACTGAGTTTTAGTTAGATTAAGGTTTTCGAATCATGAAGGTGTTCAAAAAGGAAAATTGACAATCAGCAAAGTGTACCAGTGTATTTTTCCGTCAATGCATTGGCTTGCTTTTTTGGCCTGTGACAAACCAGTCTTATTCATTTAGGGCTGGGCTAACTGAACCTACCCCATAATAACCACACAAGACCATCTTCATCTACAACTTGGGCTGTCTATACCTTGCTTGCTACCAAGTTCCTTCCTTAAAAGAAAAATGGCCACACAGGGGTGAAAAGCATGCATGAGTGTAGTACAGTCTCCTTTGTTGACATGTAGAAACAACTCTTGAATCAGCATATTTATTCCATTGTCTCTTAAAGGTTAAGGCGATATTTAACTCACTCTTTTTATCAACTTCTCTCTCTATATTTTATTCTCATCACTAGACAGACACTGCTACACTCACTTAGTAATGGGCCAATGGCCTGTCCAACATGAAGGATTAACGTAGGGAACTACTGCAAATACAGGCTGCACAATGACAAACCTCTGTTACTGAGTATTACACTTTTCTCATGACTGATGATGCTAATTTTCTAACAATCCTAACTTTTTTGTTAGATTTCACTGGGTATCACACCTCTAGGCATTTGCATACAGCAAAGATACATCCCTGTGTGGTGACAACATGTTGGACCATAATTCACCTCTTGTATTGTGTTGCCACACGGACCCTTTAGTGGGAACACTGAGCTGTAGTTAATCATCATGCTAGCTTGTCATGCAGAGCAGTTCATGTATTAACCTCAGAGAGTTTAATGGATAATAAAGTGTGGAAGTCAATTCTTAATACACCGCGTCCGACTCCCTTTTCACGGTACTACACCTGACACTTTTAGACCCCATTTACACGCAAACACATACGAAACGCAAACGAACCAAATACGATATCAAAAAAGTCTTCCGTTCACACGAGACCGCTCGGGAGCGCTGGAGACGCTGTAGTACATATGCCGGGCCTGTAAGTGGCGCTGTACTTCATCCACAAAATACACCAAAGCAGCAAAGAAGACCCCCCGAGCCTGATTGCCATGGTTGCCCTTCTGTTTATGCCCCGCGCTGGATTTAGCAACGTATAGTTCATGTAATTCTCCATGTCCACTTGTTGCTGATGGTTGTGGTAGAGGAGATGTAGATTTTGCACTAACATCTGTAGCATGGTCAGTAGCATGGTCAGTAGCTACTGACCATGCTACTGACCATGCTACAACAGTGAGCAGCAGAGGTGGGGAGAGGCGGGGCTGGCTATGGCTTCATCGTTATCAGGAAATTATTGTATTGGGCGTACACACGGAGCCGTTTGGCCCCCCAGAGCGTTCCGTTTGCAGATCTATCCACCTTGGGACCCGTTATCGTTTGCGGGGTCCGTTTCCGCGTTTCCGTTACGGCCTCGTGTGAAAGAACGGGCTATACGAAAGAGAAAAGTAGCAGATACAACCGTTTGTGTTCTCGTGTAAACAGCACATTAAAGGCTACACTGCCTAGTGCCATGACAAAATTGTTATCTTTACAAAAATGATGGAGGTCACTTATTGCTTTAGAAATTATTTGTTGTTTACAGATGAAAGTCAGAAGATTATTTTCTTTTTATCTCAAACAATACGAATCATAACATTACAGGTTTTAAAGACTTTAGTTTTCTTTGATAAAATAAACGGTACTACAGCTACATTCATAGTCAGACTTTATCAGATTTTGCTTTCAAATCTGTACTGGTGGTTATATCTGAGTGTTAGTGTATCGGCATATGGGTCTTTGTGCTGCTTTTCCATGCTTCCTCTTTCATTGATTCCAACTCTCTTTTATTTATGTTTGTTTACTGTGCTGCTTGACTCAAGAACTGCCTATTGCTTTTATTGTCGAATGCAATGAAGGGTGCTTTTATCACCATTTGCCTGCAGGTCAAAGGTGAGAATGGAGACAAATGGGCCAACTGTACAATGATGAACAGTGTGTCCTGAACCTGGAAACATGCATCCAGTTTGTGGATTCCAACAGTCAATGCACACAATCCTGAAAGCATTTCAGACTGGCCTGATATTTTATTTTTATTATATATGTATTGATAAATTGTTACATTTAACATATCCAATAAACTCTCGCAACAAACGTCTATGAATAACATTTCAAAACTTGCACGAGAAACTCTAGGTGTGATGTCGAAAGCTACATTGTCTTTCAGAGAAAGGTTTTTTATATAAAAAACAAACAATAAGGACTGAAATTTTTTTTTTCTGATAAGCCCATCAAATTGAAAGTTTCAGACTATCTTCTTCTTCTTTTTCCATGGCTCCATTGGTATTTTTCTCAGAAAACACACAGTAACCTTGGTTCTGAATCATGTGACACTTTGACGCTATGCACCACTTTGCACATTAGTTCTGTTGACCAATTTATGAATTATTCTGGCTGTATTGTTCGTGAATTTATCCCCATGGTGTTACCATGCTGATTAAGTGCAGTATGGAGGTCGAGTGTTGGCAATTACTCACCATGTGTTCGGAGCAGCGGGCCATGTACCGTGAGTGAAGCTGGCACATTAGGAACATACAAATGAAGGCTAGTCTTTGTAGTGTGTGGACTTATTTTAAGCTCTGCCAGCCCATTTAGCCGTGTGTCCTTGGGGCCGGGGGTATTTTGCATGCCTACGATAGGTGTTGGCTTGCTAATGAAGGTGGTATTTAATTTGGTTAAATGCTGCAGGGATCAAGCATTTGATATCTGTATGGATGGGATAGCATTACAATGGCGGATGGAAACCGTTGGCTTAGGGAAGCCAAGTCTTTTATTTTTCATTTGTAGAGGGCATTGTGTGCGGAAGGACAGGGCAGCTAGCAGGGAGCTAATGTGAGCATAAGGAGGATACACCTGCCCCTAGGTGTTTTCCTTAGCTGGTATAATAGCAATATATTTCCACACATGACATTCACTAATGTTTGTTGAGGGAATATCTGCAAGAGCAAGTCTGGTTTGAGCTTCGAACCCTGTGGCCAAAT
Source organism: Notothenia coriiceps (assembly GCF_000735185.1). Classification (NCBI taxonomy): domain Eukaryota; kingdom Metazoa; phylum Chordata; class Actinopteri; order Perciformes; family Nototheniidae; genus Notothenia; species Notothenia coriiceps. The sequence continues at coordinate 5,767 of NW_011355687.1, forward strand.
GCTGCACAGTAAGACAGTTGGGCTATTAATGGGATGACATGCTGTACTGTAAGTAAATTCAATAGGACACCAATTCTATACATTTTTAGCAGTTTGTATTATTTATTTTTTTCTTCCATAGGTAATGTCAAGCCACTGTGGTTCCTGTTGACCTTGAATAGTATACAGTACATATTCTTTATTATACTTTGTTTCCCCATTTATAAACAAAGTGGCAATTCACAGTCATTCTAACAAATTTGAGAATCAGTGAACAATACCTCCCCTCTCTCTGTCTCTCTCGCTCTGTGTAGTGTGGAGAGGTTTCTTCATTAAAACTGACAGAGAAGCCAGAGGCAGGGGAAGTGTTATAGCTCTGCAGACCTGTCACCATTTTCTCCACAAACTATAATTTAATGCTGTACAATAATTGAAATAATTCTTTCATTTACTGACGAGGCTGCCAAATGTTAAACCAGAAAACTGCCGACAGCTAAGATAATGTGTTCCCTTATGGCGTTTTCTTTTTAAATTCATTTTCTATTCTAATGTATTAAATGCATAAATTCTCTCACTAATGGTGTGTGTGAGGCAGACTAACACCCTATTCAATGATGCAGTGTACAGGGGGTTTTACACTTAAAACAAGAACAACCATAATAAATGCCAATAAATCCGAGGACATGTCCATTTTTCCATAGCCCTAAATGTATGCTTAGTTAATCCCTTCTTCTGCAGTGGCCATTTGCAGAAGGTAATGGGACGTTTTGCTGCAAGGCACTGCAGGACTTTATTTGGAAAATCCGGAGAAACTATTTTATAAAAAATAATTATGCAGAAAAACAACCTTTTATCTCACTTACTCCAATAAACGGTCTTATAATGGATCTGCAATTGTAAACCTAACTTAGGCCAAATATCATTTAAAACATCATACACAAAGTGTCATTAACAATGTCAATGTGTGTGCATGAAATCCCTGCATATTGTAAACACAGACTAACTAATCAATATAATAAGTTTGACCATGATATTCAATCCCAGAAGTTTTACATGAATAATGGACAAGTTTCCAATTAATCATTTGTCAGCAAATGGAAACTCAAACCAGTTTGTTTTTAACATTTGAGTCACTTCTTTATACCTAAAAGTTGACAACTCAAACTCAGTGACACAGTCTTGACTCCACAACAAGAAGCAGTTATCTTCATTTCTGTCTGGGTCATGTGCTCCAGGAAAAAACAATTTAGTCAATTATAAGTTTTCCTGACACTCATAGTGAATTAGCATTTCATTTTGCTTCATTATTCATAAAACTGTCATATAAAGGCTGTTTTCCACATGTCAAAATTTAGCATTTTGCCATCTGAATGAATCAGACATCAGATTGAGCCGAAGAGAAATAATATATGAACTCTCAACACGCATCCTTTCCCTACTGCAACAGTATTAGATGAATGTCCAAGCTTCGATTAAGGATATGAACAATTTCAAGCTTTAGAGGGAATTTTCAAAAGTGGGTGGATTATTTTGTATTTGAAAGTCAATTGTCGCAAACAATACTTTCTGCCAATGTAGGGTACATTTGCTAAATAACAATTTTATGAAGAGGTCTATCAGTGCCACATATGCATGCTTTAGGTTGGCTGTTCTAAATATAAATAACTCATTCTCATACAATATCAGGTCTCACCTCGATGCTCAACAATTGTTTTATCCTGCCATAAGTGCCATTACAGGAGAGCCAATCATGGAGCTTAAGATTCTTAGTTTAAATACATCTTCACAAAATCTTCAGGAGGGTGGAAGAAGTGAAACTACAGGCGATGTGGGCGCTGTTACTCATGTACAATATATTTTTGTAAAAGGGAGCAGTCAAAGGGAATCACCCCTGCAACCTCAAGCAATTATTCAGCTGCTGTCTTGCGAAATAAACCCTCCTTGTTGTTCTTGTCTTTCCTTCTCTGATCCCTGTTTATAATATTTGATACATCTGATGATTCAGTGTTTGGCAAGTCCAACTATTTTTCTTTCAGTCAATTTCCCTGGGCCATGTCCAGGGAGGGTCAATGTGGCCACCATGACAACTCCATTGTGTTGATTACAGATATGATAGATAGGTTTGTTATGGGATGAGTAGAGAGAGAGAAAGGATGAGAGACAGAAACAGCTGAGCTAAGAAATGTAGAGCAGAGAAGAAAAATGTACATAGGATAATAGAAGCTTAGCATATGAATGCAGAACACACGTAGTAGAGAAGAGAAAGGAGAACATTTGTCAATAGTCAATTATAATATGACTTTAGGACTACAATTATCCTACCATCTCAAAATGTTTTAAATACGTCTATTTAAATTTCTGAACATAGGATTCCTGAAGGGCGCAGGGGAGAGGAGGGCCCTCAGCCTTTGACGGAACCACTGGAAGATGAAGACCTTATTTACTGTGAGTGCTTTGTACTTGCATCAATTAAGGGCCTTGGGTTATAACATAAACACACTTCGGCATTCTTCTGTTTGGGCTGCACCCTTAAACGGAGATCATCTCCATTCATCATGGTGTACAAATGGACGAGATGTGCAGACACACCACAGTTGTTGAAGATATAAAGAGTTGGACCACATTTAGTTTTGTACACTAGCATATTCGGTGAGGCTTTTTTTTTTTTTTTTAAGGGATGGAAGTGTTTGTCTTTTGTTGGTTGGCTGTATTCCTTCTTGTGACTGAATTAACTGTAGAAGCCATGACATGTGGTAAAGAACATCCAGGTCCTTTAAACTTGAGATTGACAATGCGTTGGTAAAAAAGTAGTCTTAACGTCTCAAGTATCTTCCAAAAATGCACAAAAAAAAGAGTAAACTACCCCAAACATATTTTGTAATTTTAAAACATAGTGGTGGTCTAATGGATAGTGAGGTGGGCTGGAGATCTGAAGGTTGTGAGTTCAAATCCCACCTGGAACACCACCACTAGTGTGCCCTTGAGTAAGGCACTTAGCCCTTAGATACTCCAGAGAGAATATCCCTGTAATTGGTAACTGTAAAACGCTTTGGATAAAAGCGTCAGCTAAATGAAATGTAATGTGAAACCTTCTGTGAATATACAACACAAACAAATCCACCAATTCCTCTTTGGCTCTTAACTGAGTGTTTTCCTCTAAATTAATTTGTTTTCAAGTGGATTCACATGAGTTTCAGAAATGTGCAAGTACCTGCTAATGTTAGTGTACAAAAAACATATTAGCTGACACTTCCATTATTCAAATTTGGCCATTTGATAAATACCCTCATTGCTTTTTGACAGCACCATGATGTCCATGTGCATATCAGATTACATTATTTTGATGTTTTGCTGAGATATGCAACATCAAACTCCAACATTGTATTTGTAATTTACTGTTACGAGAGTCTTGAGCCAAAGTTTTTCACATGCACACCCATACACACAAACAAAATTACCACAGCTGCACTTCACCATCACCATCAATGGGAAGAGATGTATGATTGATTAATGAAGCTTTTATCAATACAAGGATAGGAAAACGACCCCCGAAATCCACTTACATATCAGCAAGGCACTTTTATCCCTCCTCCCATGAACATGATTTACGAAGGCAGTGAATGCGTAGCACAGCTTACACGTGACTACATAATGAAATGGCAAGCTAACTTGGGAGAGCACAAACCCTTTACTGAAGAGCATTTAGTTAAGTGTTAAGATTAGCATAAGAAAAGCAATCTCATAACATGAACGGACCTCTCTAATTGAGCTATTGTTCATGTAAGCTGTGCGATTTTCTATTGGCCCAGATCTCTCCAGCCCACACTACCTCCAATGCTTCTGGAGTGATGGGTTAGGATGTTTTGTGTGCCTACTTCACTGTGTACGTCTGTGTTTCTAAAGGGGAACACATCTCTCCAAATTGATCACCACTCTTCAACAGCAAAGGACAGAGGGGGCGTTAGCGAGCAGACGCTAACTCAGCCAATAATGAAGAGGGTGGTTATAATGCAAAATCCATGTCCTCTCAATCGAGGCCATTGATCAAATGCGCCTCCTTTATGTTTGATTCTCTGCCTGGCTTGTCTAGTCTGAAGCAGTGTTTTGCTCTCTAATTCTTCCCCCCAATATGTAAGTTGTCCTGCTCACCCACCTGTCTCTTTTGCAAGTTTAGCAAAGTGACGATGAAGGAAAGTGAGTCTCATTTCAGCTGTTTATGTAGGAAGTGCAAAGACGATAGAAGTGATCCTAGTTCCATCAGAAACAACTGCGACCTGGACAGAGAAGAATGAGTTTAGTCCCTTTGGTACAGGCTCCCATCGAGCTCTGACTTTGACTGGACGCCTCCCTCAAAGCTTTTAACGGGCAGATGTAATAGCCCTGTGGTTTAGAAGAGGCCATGGTTAAAGCACCTCTGGAAGAGCAAGCTGGCGTCTCTTGTGGCTTCAGATGCGGTCTAAGTTGTACTTAATGCACTGACAGGTAATCCATCTGAAGGCAAGATGCTTTATGCCGATTTAGACAGGAAATCAGAAACCTATGTGGTATTAGCCCAAGTGTCTCCTTCTGTGATTCCAGCCCATTATGCAGAGGTGATTTTATAATGGTTCCGTTTTAAGGATACATATCTTGTTGTTGTTGTGCCCTGTTCTGTTTTTTTGTTTTTTTTAAAAGAGCACCTTGACAGAGATGGCTGTAAGACAGTAATGTCTGTGTTTGACCAAAAAAGAACCCTGATAAATATTTTAATGAGCAATTACAGAATACAATGGAGGTATTGGAAACTTAAGTAGTTGCTTGATCTACAGTAGGTCAGTGATTTGACCCATCTTTCCTTGCATTTGCTCAGTTACAGTACAATAACATAAATTGACCTGCTTTGATTGACACAACATGTGAAGATATTAAACATTTAGTAAACTTGCTAGGATATCTCTTAAGTTCTGCTATAGCTCCCTTGTTGAGCTAAAATTAATGGGAGAATAAGGTCCAAAGAAGCCGCTCATAATTAATGGGGTGTATTCTCTTAAGTGTAGCAGCTCTGTTTGTGTTCCACCTCATAATGGTGAGATGAAAGCAAAGCATTGAAATTAATTAATCTGCCTTATCTAATGTACACAGATTACAGAAACACACAGACCCACTCAGGCCTCTCCAGTGATATTTTAAAGCGATCGCCCCTACAGACTTGCTCTCCTGAGACCACCGTGTCCCAGGAAAGGCATCTGCTTCCACAGGCAGCAACATCACATTTCTCCCTGAAACCGTTACCCCATTTCGACTTTCTATATTTCAACCCCCCCGCACACTGTCTCAGTCTAGATCTCTCTCTCTCTTTCTTTCTCTCTCTCTTTATTTATTTTTCATTCCCAACAGTACATCAGTGTGGCTTTATCCATTTCATGTTGAGTGAAACTCCCCAGGCGCGCCAACACAAGGCAACGAGATGCCGCACATCTTTGATATCTTAAACATAGGGCATAGTGCCAACACTCTTGCCAGATAGGAAAAACGGTAATCCAAGGGAGGAACATCATCCTGAATCAAACAAAATGAATAAATAATCGGGGCTGCAGACACACTTTCATACTTGCGGTGCATGTCCGTGGAGGATTGGTTTACCAACCCAAGTGATTAGTCTGCTGGCAGAACTGTTTGGTTTCTGTGGCTCAACCATTTACAGTATGATATAACAGCAGATCAGATCCAGTTCTTAACACAGCTCTCTGTAGAGCTGCTGATATTCAGCCAAAGGGAAAACAAACTCAGCTCGCTGTTACTCAACTGTCACTTCACATTTGTGGCCTAATGCGTGAGGCTTTAAATCATCAGCCTTGCTGTTTAGTCCTGTTGGTTCAAATATCATCAGTGTCGTGTGCTATTTATTTTTATTTTTACTTTCATATTGTTACATCACACACACGTTACTAATCAAGTAAATAAATGAAATCATTCTTTGTTATCCGTCCATTTAACCTTTCTAAACTTTTCCATTTCATTTTCAATCTGCAACTTTTTCCAATATCTCTGTTTGGCAGAGATAAGGACTTTTTATTCATGCATTTTGATCACAATCTTATTAAAAACAATGCTGCAAATGTTGTATCCAGGTAACCTCCAAGTACATTTTGCTACAGCCTCTTCTTATGGATTCTCTCGAATGCAACATAAAAATGTAATAGGGGGATTTTCTCATTGATAGTGGCTACATGCCTGAAGTTGCATTAATAAACAACCAGGCGGATATAATATTTTTTCAATGCCAAATCGATTTTCATAAGGTTACATTCCTAATGTTTATATTTCAGCAACCTCTCTCCTGTTTATACAATGGAGGGTATTAAAAGGGAGATTAAATTGTACCCGCCTGAATATAATACAAACACAAAATGATGCTTCTATTTCCAGGGCAAGCTGTGCATTGTCATTTATTTATGAGTTTTCCCTGCCCTCCCCTCCTTTTGCTTTTCACACCCAACAGTAAATATGGAAATTGTGTTTGTCAGTTTGTCTGTATACACACATGCATGCATGCATATCTATACATGTGCCTTTGTGTGGGAATCTTTTAAGGTCTGTCTTTCATACCGCATTGAATGCAAACTTCCGCTGTGCTGCTGCGTGGATGCAATGGGCGTAGGAGGGTCATGTGGCTCCTGCAGAGAAAACGTCTCCGTCCTCCATCAATAAACACACTCCCTCATCCTGCTGTGGTATCGACAGTCAATCATCTGTCTTCACACACTTATTCTCTCCCTCAGTGGCTCTCTCATCTTTGTTAAGACGCAGTCAGACTTTTATTGCCACTATTACAGTGAGCTGCCATTATCCGTTTGAATGGGAGGGGGCTACATGGTCTAGTTTTTCCCCCCAACTTTAAGGTTAAAGAGAGCTGAAAGAGACAATATTTCATCCTCAATCGCTCACATTATACATGTAGAAATACTTCTTTTATAATTATTGGTTTCCAGTGGTCATAATCCCTTCAATTCTGATGTCTCCATTTCTACTGTAATAGTGCTGAAACAGCGTCTGATATCCTCTCCTATACGTGCTCATCTATCCAATGGATTCTAAGAAATCTTATCAGACCCTAATAGTGATGGCTCGTCACAAATCAAAAAGAAGTGGTATCAAAGTTCTCTTTACAGTAAAACTGTAATAAAATCATGGCTTTCTGGCAATGAGTTTTACTGAAATCTTTTGTATTGATTTTTAAAATGCTTCATTTTGGCCCTGACTCTGGATTATATTTTATTTGATGGTACTTTTCATTTTTTCTTTAAAATGTTTTTATCTTAATAACCTATATAAGATTGAAACCCATTTTTCATTCGTAATAGGTTTAAGTAAAATTAATTAAAAGCTAAATTAGATACAGACCAAAGATGACCTTTTTACCCTCTTAGTTGCGTCCTAATGAATGTCCCTGTACCTCATGTAGAACTTTCTTGTTTTATTTAAAGATTTAATTATTTTGAGAGTCAATATTCACCATTCGATGCTCCTTTGTTTTATCATGAGGAACGTTTGTATGCCATTTTTATTAAAGGTTATGCAAGTGCTCTCAACATGGCAACTGTATGCATTCATTCATTAACACTTGCTCGGTTCCTTAATTATTACATTTTGTTTCTCTTCCTTACTCTTTATGGGACTTAGATTGTGATATCTTCCTCTTGTAATAATTAATCTCACTAACATTACTCTATATCTTTCACTAACATACCGTGACCAATTTCTTACTCACAATCACAAAACGTGTCTGCGCTGTGTTTGCATACGGTTTGTTCTGCATTGCTCCCTGTTAACATGGGTCTGTTTTGGAGTAAACACATCCTTTTGCAGGGTAGTTGATTAGAATATGAAAGGGAATCTCAGCCCGGTCAGTTGCTGCATTTGCTTCTCATAGGCGCCCCAGCATGAATTAGGCATGAGGGCTGCAGTCCAGCGCGCACCATCCGTAAACCTCCCCTATCTGCACCCACTCTAGGGCTTTAGTTGACGTACAGATAAACAAATATCTCATTTGGACGTTTTTAGATCTTCTACAGAATGGCCACCCAATCAGAGGAGATGTTTCCCATTTGCTTTTTTTCCCACTTCAGGTTGCTGTGGGTTCAGGAAGTTCTCTCAAAGTTTAAAATAGTTTGGAAAATGGTATGACTTACAATTTTTTTTATGTGATGGACTGTGACAGACATTTAGATAAAGTACAACACACAAAGGTTTTACTGATGAGTTCATAATGTTATCATGTAACAGAATAGTAAATGATGGTATGCATTACAGATGTAACCTTCACAACATGAATATTTCACGTCTGGCAATCGGTTATCGGTACTTTTTGACATCAGCATAGTTTACAGAAAAAGTATGTTTTAATAAGCTGACACATTGAGCATATATTAGTGTGGTTGTTCGAAGTCTTTGCTGACACAGCCAGACATCAAACAAGTGCAACAAAACAAGACGAAGCAGGCCAGCTAATCTTACTTACTTGTCCAATATCCTGTATTTTGCAAAGCTCTGGCCAACAACTAAAAGCCTGTCCAAACTGTTCTTGTCTAACTTCCTCTTGCTCTGTCACTCTCTCCTTCTCTCTTCTAAGCTTCTTCTTTTAACGTCCTCTTTGGTATCTTTGCCTATATACAGGCAATAATGCATGTAGAGGCTGCTGTACCGGTTCTGTTCTCTGCTTGCCCAGATCCCGTTCTGGCCAAGTCACGTGCGTCACTCTGAGCCTGCATTTACATCTTGTAGCAGTTAACAATTAATGTTCATTTTGCAACAACAACAACAACAACAACAACAAGGATACTCACACAGCCAACGCAGAGCAGTGGGAGGACATCAGAGAGATACCAGAACATATTTTTTATCACGATACAGTTTCAACAAATTCTGTGAGATTGTTGGTGGATTTGCCGTGAAGCCTTCTCGAGGGAAATTGTACCTTCTTGTTAAAGTCACATGTTGCATGATGACTGAAATTATGAATCTGACAGTAACTCTTACACAAACAAAGATCTATTACTATTATCATTTGCTCTGATACGACTCTGAATGTTATAAAATGTGCTCCCCCCCATCCCTTTTGTGCACTCTTCTCTCTCTGCTCTCATTCCAGCTGTGAGGTACAATTACTGCCATGAGTAAAATTCTACATTTCCGCTGGGCCAGATCCTTTAAACCACAATGCCAGTCCTCAGTAACTCCAGAGCCCCTGTGGGCCCACTTCAATAGACCCCCGGCCCCAGGTGTGAACCTGGTAACTTGTTTAGCAATACACACAGAGTGTGTGGCTGTGAAAGCATCAGGATAATGCACCACTAATGGTGCATATGTGTTCGACCAATGATGTCCCTGTCAAAGGAACATTATACGTAAAACCCATTGGCTTACTCTCAGTCTTGAAATAAGAGCAGACAGCGAAGCACAGACTGAAAGGTTGAGGTTCTGGAGGTCAAAACAATGTGACGTCTGCCTTAATCTTCATTAAATTGAATGTTTTCATTCTGCAACACCCTTTCATGAAATCCAACACTATCAGGGACTTATGAGCTTTTATTAAACTCGTAAGCATACAAATCTCTTTTTACCCAGGATGTACATCATCCTCAGGAGGGGCGATATTCCTTCAGCAAGCGCCACTTACTACTCGCTGCCTACCTGGAGACATGTTTTCTGCTGCCTGTACTTTGCTTGTATTTCTGCTTATCAATTAATATGTAAAACTTAATACATTCCCCATTCAATCTACTTTTAGAATAACTACAATCCGTTTACCTTCCGATACAAGTGTTTGAGGGAAGGAAAAATGACCTTTATTTGGAAGGTAATTGTGCAGGCCCTGTGTAAATGCCTGATTGGGATCTCAGTGTGCAGAGTGCTGGTTCAGCAAGGTTCCATCGTGTTCCTCAAAAATGGTCCCCTCTTTCCTCCCAAGGTGTCCTCTGGCTGCGCTGGCCTCTTTGAAGGCTTCCCCTCTATAATGGAATCACTACAAACACTTCCTGGACAAAGCACGAAGAAGCACTAATTCCACACTGATAAGGATCAGTCTTCCTCTCATTTCATAAGTCTTCCACCAGATACAAAGCTGTGCTAGATAAGATGTGTCCTTCCTCCCCCAATCCCCTGTAACACAAAAGTCCTTACAAGACCCAAGATGAAAAAAAGAAAGAATTACTTTAATTGCTATTCAAGTGCGTGTGAACAAGGGGGAGGGCTGCACATTGAGGTGGAGACTTTGTTTTCTATTACTACAAAAGAAAAAAATCCTCAAAGGGAAACGTGTATCATATTGAGGAAGACAGGCCGAAGGTCACCTCTAATATGTGTTAAATTCAGAGTTGTCATATGTGTCAGAGCTTTTCCTCTTCCTGTCTAAACTAACATAGGCGGATGTTAGTTATGATAATAACATGTGCATGCAGGTGTGAGCTGACTTTCTTTGCTTCTTGTCTAATGAAGAGGTTTTTAAACACACCCGCTTTAAATGCATTTCATCTACGAAGACGGTTTTGCTTTAAAGTTTTATGCAAAACGTTCTTAACGATTTATTATATAAATTCATATTTTAGTACATGTAAAATAAAATGTTAATGTGTTTGTGTCTTTCGTTTTAAAGGGACAGATAAGGATTTGTGTGAGTGTTTTCTCAATAAGATACTGCTAAGATGTCAGATGTTCATGTGAAAGAAAAATGGCTCCAAATCAACATATTTTATTCGTATTTGAGCAGTTACAAGGCATTAAAAACAATAGGAAAATAAACTCCCCAACCTAGTGTTATGAGGGGATTGCATCTTCTCTGGTGTCCTCATTTGTTCTAATAGACAATCAAGAAGGAAAACGTGTTGACATTGAAGCTTTAACCTAATAACCCATCATACTAAAGGTCAGTATCCTAATATATCCACTTTGTTGTAAATTATCAACAACCGCTCAGACAAAAGAGGCACTTTCGGGTCTATATCTGTCTCACTGAAGTTTTTTAAGTGAGGAAGTGGCACATTTATGACAGATTGATTGAAATGTTGTGTCATTTGTGTCCTCCGCTTTCTTTTCCTTCTTCCTGTTTCTTTGTGCCGGGGACTTCCCTCCAGATGTGGAGGCTGCTCTTTCTGAACCTTTTTCATCTCCTCTAACAGCAGTTTGATCAAAGCCTGAGAGTGCAGACAATAAACCTATGTGTCCGTGGCCCTGTCATAGCAGTAGTAAAAATAGCATTTATAAGATATCCGGGTTTTGCAACTGCTTGTATTGTATGAGTCAAATGTTACCTTGTATGATTTATTTTTGTTCGGTAAAGAGTCTTTTAAGATGACAGCATTTAAGTCACAGCAAAAGGAAATATGTACTTTTTGTAAAACGTACAGCATTTTTTGTTTAAGCATCAAGTTTGATTTGAACCACACAGTATCTTGTGTGTGGGCCGCTTGTCTGTTAGACTTAACAAATAAAAGAGAAGAACAAGTAATTTCTGTACAATGAAAAGGAACGCATCTAAGTGAACAAATAAGTATTTAAAAAATATGAAAACCTATTTTGTATCGAGAGTTGGATGCCATTAAATAAGTCAAATTAACAATTACCATATGACAAAATCAACTAAGAGTTTACACTGCCTCTCCATGTTATTATATTGGAAGTCGCTGATATTTTCATTGGGATAATCAGACTTTTCCATACCTTGAGCCACCTTGTTGACCGCAACCGCAGCGCGATCCATAACGTCTAGCAGGTGTAGGGTTGCGTGTTGGTACGTAGGAGGGATTTTCATTTATTTATATATTTCGTTTTTGCCTGGTCACCAATAATTGTGAAACTTCAGCTTTTTTTTCTGGCTGGACACAGTAGCTGTCAAGCATCATATTTCCCTCAGGTTCAAATATGCTGTGTGCTTTGATAATAAATGGAGAGAGCTCAGGTGACCGGGCTTGATGGGCTTGTAATAGCGGGACCTTACATTACTCTGATATAAGCAAACAGCATCTCAGTATTTGAATATGGTCGCCTTTGCTGCATTTCAGAATAGTGACTCAAAGTACTATTGACTTAGTGATAACCTTTATTTTTTTAATGAGAGGAATCATTCACAGTTCCATTTTCCTTAAAGTCTCTAAAGGACTGCCGACCAGGACATATTTAAATGTTTGATCAGCTGTTGGGCATCAATTTTACTTGACCTAAAATCTGAATATGATAAAACAAAACTTTTTCACTCTGGTATGTTCATAACCCAGATATTTTTAATACATTCTTTTATTGTATGTAACCTAGATCATTAAGCCAGAAATATCTTCTGTAGAAATGATGGAGGGAGGCAAAACCAGGACATTGTTGTGCAGACCAATTTTCTACAGATAAGAATTCACTACTAAATGTTGCGCCGTATAAACAAACAAAACAACAGGAAAATCTTGGTCTTCCTTTTGTTTGTTTGTTGTATTTTCAGTTTTCACACAGATTAAACATTGTAAATGAATGTGGTAATTAACGCTGGATGTGTGAGTGTAGGCGCTGGTTCATCTACTTGTTTGTCTCAGATGAAAGGAGCATATTTTCTATAAAACAGAAAGTGGGATTGTACTCGGTGCATCATACCCACTTGTTTACAATGGTCTCCCAAGGGGGCTCCCCTCTCTGTTAGTTAGTGTATTTGCAAGGAGAGACTTAAAATAGCCCACCAGCTCCAACTCAAGCAGAGCACCATCTATAGGCAGTCTGTGCTGTGAGTGTGTTCACAGCAGCCAGCTTCACTTTACTGATCTGCAAACAGCATAAGCTTTATTCAGACCGTCTCATCCTCCTGCGTTTGATCTTTGTTGCATCGGTTTGGTAAGATAAGAAAACAACTATTTAACATTCTCCATACTGTACAGCATATAGGCTTGCACATATGCAATAGTTAAAACATGAAGAGCCACTGTAAGCAATGGAGTCTTTTTATATTGGCTACTGCTTAGGCCAGAGTCATACATAATATTTATGTGGATAATACACAGTGGACATCCTGACTTCAGCTTCATGTATGTCAATCAATCAATGTTTATTTATATAGCCCAATATCACAAATGTTACATTTGTCTCAGTGGACTTCACAGTTTGTACAGAATATCAGTATGACAATGTATGTAGCTGTAATTGTAATTTACAGACTAACACTAGATACAACATGTCAATGATTGATTAGATTAGGTAGATGCATGACTATGTTTTTGCAGTTACAAAGGCTCTCTTGCTTGTTTACTCATTCAATCATTTTGTGACACTTTAAAGTAGACATATAGCAGATCAACTCACACAATCAAATACATGCACAATGCACTTCATAGTGAATAAAGACTTATTTCAGATTTTACAGTTGTGCAAAAAAAGTCTTTTTTTAAAGGTACTGCAACATCCTCCAAAAAAACAAAAACGGAACATGCAGTCATAACCATAGTCAGTCCTTCATATATTAAATTCAACAACACTAGGCAAAACCTGAGCCAAGAAACACCAGGGAACATTTAGGTATAGATCCAGTCAACATACACCTCATTTTATGCGACTAAAGGTAGAAGAAGATTCTTGTGGAGCTACATCTCCCCTGAGTTAGCACGGTTTTCTTACAGTTCATTCACTGGCTAGACATAGGGGATTATGGCATGTTAAATAGTTGAAAGCAGATTAAAAACGTTGGAAATGGACTGTTAAACAAGCCTCCCCTGATACACTCTATATGATGTTCCGTTAGGCCGAGTTAGTGACCTTTATAATCAAAGCATATGCTAATTACAGAGATATTATTAGACGAGTGGGAGTCTGTGCTCAAAGCTGTGCTATCTCTGCCAGCACATGATTCACAAATCAGGAGATTGTAACTGAGAAGGTTGACCGATAAATATCACATTGTCACTATTATATCTCCTCCACACTTTACACAATTGAATTGAGAATTTCTGCCCTGCAATGATTAGGCTGTTGTCTATGTTTTTAAAACTCCCTCTCCTCCCCCTCCTGTGACCTGTGATTTTTAAAAGCACAGTCATTTCGAGGGGCAAGAAATACATGAATATTTATCACTGTGCCACCTCTCCCCAAGCCAACGCATGAAGAATCGATTTTTTCAAACTCTGTTTTAGATTTCATTTGTCGGTTGCATTTTTTTTTCTTCTCCAAGTCCCCCTTCCCCTGTAACACCCAGCCCTGTCCCTTTGTGTTCCCATCAGGGAATTTGCATATAAATAATTCCTGGGTGAGGCATATTCAAGGTGTGTTTAAAGGTTACCTGAGTGGGACTAAATGACTGCAGTGACACTGTCGAGGAATGCCATACCAAGTCATGTTGTTTTAGTTGTGTTCATCTTGAAATCCACCCAAATAATCTTAATTTTTTGTACTATGTGAGTAATCAACTGCAAAGCCAGGGTGTAGCCCGGGTGTAGATGGCTATTTATTATTAATATTTCTCTTTTAAGATGGATATTCGTTTATGCTCTTTTATGCTACTAGAATTCCTGGTCAAATTGAATTTTGTTTTCTAACACTGATGTTGAGAAAGGGCTTTTGTCTCCTATTTTAATTGTGATGTGTACATAACACACTTCAATTGAGACTATCTGTCTCATATTTACACACACACACACACACACACACACACACACACACACACACACACACACACACACACACACACCAGGATCTAAATTGAACAGACCAGCATGGAGTAGGCCAATTACATCACTGCCCCAATTAAAATAAAACAACAGGACTCTTTCAAGCTGTCCTGCAGGGGAGAGAAAATGAGACGAGGGAAGAGAAAGAAATGGCAATAACAAATCCCAATCCAGTCAGATTGTCATGATGTTCATTTTAATTAAAAAATTGGATTCACTGCAATTAGCTCCAAACTAGTCCCCTGGGGCTCTATGAGGAAGAGAATGATTGGCTCTCAGTTTACAAGCAACTCTTAGAGTTCCACACCATCCTGTGATAATCTCTCTTTAAATAACATTCATTGTTTCTTGTGAATACTTCAATGTTTGTCAAAGGAAAATGCTACTTGAATGTGGACATGAATCGTATACATCAGTGATATCACAAAGCTACTAAATGGTGTCTCCTTAGCTCTCTGAAATTGAGGTAAACCAGGGGTGTGTCTTAATGCTGAAAAGGTGGCAGTTGAGAGGACACAGGACTGTGGCCTATCCGACACTTAGACTTACAGTGATTGATATCTTCACTGATCAATTTAAAGATTCACATATATTTGTACGTGTCAGTCTCGATTGACCTTGTTGTAAGTCAAGTGTCTTCTCATGAGAAGTGATATTTTTCACTGACTATGATGATGTGCACATGTTAATGTGTCTGTGTATTGTAAGTATTGGAATATGTGGAGTAGCCATAGGAGGGTATGGATTACTATAGTGATAATGGTTGAGTGGCTAAAGCCTTATGACTAATAGCCTGTCAGAGTGGCACTCAACTCTACTTGGTCACACCTATCAACACCTCTCTCTCTCTTCCTCTGAAACATGCACACATCAGTGATTTCCATAATATGCAAAAGACATGTCAAATGAAAATAAACGTTTAAATGTTTTCACAATAAATGAAACCGTGATATGTTATCTCTTTAACCCTATGTATGTATAGTCACCAGTAATAGAGTGCCACAGTGACGCGTCCTAAAACCCGGAAGTAAGTTAGCATTTTACCACTTCCGGTTCCTTCGACAAAAACCAATGCAATTTCTCCATACGACTTTGAAAAATAGCTCGAAATAAGGTCTGTGGTTGACACAAATTGATGAGACAGATCACGTTTTGTTCAGCCGGATAATCTCCACATGTCTACCATTCTTTTATAATTTTCTAATCATAAATCTAATCAATAGATTTATGATTGATAGATTTCCGGGTTTTAGGACGCGTCACTGTGGCACTCTATTGTGCTAAAGGTAACTTTGACTTTTGTTCCAGTGGTTCAGTTTTAGCCTGACCAACCAATGCTGGATTGTTGTTGCTACCACTGATATTGATTTGTAATGGGAGTTCCAAAGAAATCCCACAACAGTATATAAGCAGACCTTTCAATGTTCTCTTTTTTGATTACCAGCAAAACATTTTTTTGTGCAGTTTAGCCTTTATTGGATAGCGGCCGTTTTGAAAGGGGGAGACAGAGGGGACGAAATGCCTAAAGGCATAAGAGGCCCATAATCAACAATATTGACAAGGATATATATATATATATTTTTTTTTTTATCGTGGCTAAGACACATATCTATCAGACCATTTTATAATTAAACTGTTTCTGAATGACCTCATACTGTACATAGTTTGCTATTTCTGCACTGCATATTTGAGGCCTCATATTGCAACCAATAACATAATTTAGTTTATGTTGATGTATGATGTTGATAAGATTTGTCAAACTCTTTATACTGTCGTTTTTAACAATTCTTTAGAAAATAACTTGACTTTAGTATGCTAGTTTATTTTGTAGGACTGTATACTGACTCAAATTTGACCTCAAAACCTTGCGTGGGCTCACCAGCCTTCTTGCGGTTGATGAATAAACCTTTAGCCTCAAGGCTGGCACTGGCAAAGATGAAAAGGAACTAAACCAAAACCAAGGTACACACACACACACACACACACACACACACACACACACACACACACACACACACACACACACACACACACACACAGAGAGAGATAAGAAGGATTCTTGTACTGCTTCCCTCCTTTTTTTCTTGCCTATTATTTTTTTCTTTGAGAATGGGCTAAGATAAATATTCACTTATTAAAGCGTAACTGGAATTGACTATGTCATGCATCAGGCTAATAGCTGAAAGCCATGGTTCAATACGGCGGAGTTGGGACAGGCTTCGCTAATGGAAGAAGTGACGTGGATGCTGCCCAAATGTCATTCATCAGACCGCACACTGTTCGTTAGGGGCTACAAAGCCCTGCCATCTCACACACTCAGGCTCATCTATTAACCCTAGGCAACGGCACCCACCGGATTATGGAAATAACAGATTCTGGAAAATAGGACACCGACAGGCCATCCATGTGGAAAAGATTGGTGCCAGGAGAGTGTCGCAAATTCATCTGACTACAAGGGATATGACCGTTTTTCTTTTCTCTGAAGATCTATCTAGGTGCTGTTGCTCCTGAAGAGCTATGGGTTGCATCAGGGGGAACCTGTGCCAGACGTTATGGTCCCACTTATTACATTCCTGCCCACCACTAATAGGGCACACTGACTGTGGTCTTCGTTTTCTGCGTCATTGAATGAACTCAATGTTATTTAAGATCTAATATGAGGGTTAATGTCTTTTTGTTTTTTGGAATGGAAAGTGCAGTAATACTGCAATAAGGAATAAGATCAGACAAACATAATATGACAGAAGGAGGACTTAGTGAGTGGAAGAAGATGGTAGGATTGATCCGATGAGCAATAAATAGTTCTCTGCAGATTAAGACACACTGGTTAGTTTTGAGGTAAACTCAAAATCACAGGACTCATTCCTTCAGTCTTCAGATTAACCATAGAAGCTTCCAAAGACAAGGTTTGATGTATTTATACCGAATTTGTGAACATTTGTTGAAAGGGTTTGTGTAATGCAAACATAGTTTCCAAGTTATCCTAAAAAATGTATTTGCGTTTGAAGTGAATCAAAGACCTGTGTCTGTATGTGTGTATTAGTTCAATTATGATAATAAGTTATACTGCAGATTTTTTCTGATCACGTGTCTTGGGCCAAATGTCTTTCACTTTTGAGTAAACCTCTGAACCATGACAAGTGGAAAATGTTTCTCCCACAATACCTCATAGTATGAGAATGCCAGCGTCGTGCACCCAGACCTGCGGACAATAGAGGTGACATGGCAGGATGATCCAGCACGCGTGTACAGGGTGCTCTGGATCTGGACACACAAAGAACTTGAGCCTGCCCTAGATCCCACACCGCCCCAGGGGATGACACGGTGTCACATGCACCTACCCTGCAACAAAGATTGTGTTTAGTCAGCAGTTTGCAATGACTAGGGCTTGGCCTGCTGGTACGTCCACAAAGGGCCAAATTGCTCAAAGGGCTGCTGGGGACTAGAAGGCCCAATTCTAAACCACGCCTTACACCCTACCCCTACACACTCCCCCTCCGTGACAGGGTGAACTCCGTGGAGTGACACTCGCAGCTCAATGAGGCTCCCTCCTCTCAGATGGAGGGAGTAAATACAGCTGCAAGCTTTGGGACAAACTCCCCTCTCTCCGGCAGAAACAGGAAATGCCGTAACTGTTCGTAACAACGGTTTCAAATCAGCATCTCTTAGTCAAAACATTAAAATTAATAACTCAAATAAAACTCCAAACATCTTTAATTGTGTTTTAATCTTTAATCTTTAACTGATCCCAACACCTACACCGAACACCAACGCACAACCCACTGCCACACGCCTCCTGCCTACCTTTTTCTAGACTAAACACAGGTATGATCCTAAGTAAAAAAATATGAGGTTATCATAAGGTTGTGAACATCGCAATTTATCAGCGGATGTTTGCTGGAACTACGACGGACACACACAGCGTTGAGACCGATCAGTTAGAGACCGGTCTCCAGTCAGCACCGATGCAGACTCGCACGTTTGATGGCTTGATAGCCCACTGGAACAGCACTTAATGTGGCGGACCCTACACTACCCAGTGTAGGGGTAGTGTGTAGGGGTAGTGTGTAGGGGTAGGGTAGGGGGTGGTTTGGGATTGGGCCGAACTCTGTCAGGTGCATGTGCTGTGACAAGGTGAGGTGAAATGGTCAGAGAAAATCCCTTTTTAGAGATAACCCTAAGCTTCACTTTGTTCAAAGTATTCATTCAAACCATGCAGGTTACATACACACTGTATTTCTCTTTATCACAAGCTGTGAGTCAGCTTGTCATGGGTCATTTGCCAACAATTGCACCACTTGCCTCTCGATCATGCATCATTGTTTAAAATGAAAGTGGTGTAATGGCTTCAGTTTGGAGATAAGGGAGTGAACACCCTCTTTGCCCACACTTATGAAGAATGTTTATTGCCTCCTCTTGCTGCCATAATTGTTTTTGGTGCTAAAAGTGCGCTCCCTTGCCAACAAAAAGGTCCAATTTTTCTGGACTAACTATTAACACTGACCAAAAAATATAATTGCTCCCTGAGGTTTGGATTGAAGACACAGGCACCATTCAATGGTGTAGAACATTATGACAGCGGATTATATAAAGCCGTTATTTAAGGATTGACTGGCAGCCATCGGGATAAAAGTGACTGTTAAATGATGTATTTATGAGGTTGGTTTGGAGAAGCAAACTATTGGTGTTAAGGATAGAGACTGAGTACTGTATATATGAGACAGTATAGACACCAGGGGACACTGTCTCCCAGGCTGCTAGAAATCTTCTTATGCCCAAACATTAAGTAGATCATATTCATCAATTATTATGTCAACTGCTGTGACAAGTTCTTTACAAAATAAGGTTACTAATGTCTAAATCTGCACATAATGTTGTAAGTAAGATGAGAACATTCTGTTGGGTGAAGCCGAATGATACTCAGAATACCAAATATTTCTGGTTAAAAACAAAGACCTTATATTTATAATTAAATTAACTAAGCACTGAGCAAATCCAGGTGTCAACCAGTTCACTGCTTTTATTTTCCTCCCTTCAACGTCTTCCATGGTCTAACCATTTTTCCCATCATAGTAACAGCATTTGAGGATCATACAAGGTCACTGGTGAAGAGCGCTGATGGAGGGGCGGGGCTGAGAGTGCTCTGGTTGGGTCAGCATCAGGGAAGCACCACTTGTTTTTTCCATCTATTGTCAATGAGTAGGTCCTGCTTTATGAAAGTAGCCAGACATGGTTCAAGGGATGTCAATGTTGGTCTGTTTGTTCGTCTGCCACTTAGATCTTCCACTTTTGTCTCGACTGAATGATCTCAACAACTTCTTGATGGTTCTAATAACTTATTTTAGTAACCAAAACAATCCCCATCGGCCTTACTTTGTGTTCGGTTCTATGATTTCTAGTAAATGCTAGCTTGATAATACATTAAACTAATATGAACTTGATATATAATCAATATTAAACCTGTTTAGCATTTGCCTCATGGATGTGATTAGCGGCTATAGTTCAAATCTCAGATGTGCAACCAGCTCAGAGCTCACACACTTCTTAGTGGGTTGCATGGCACATATTGTTTAATCTATTGCCACATGAATACAAAACAAGATGTAGAATCAAAGGTTTCATACAGTACAAGATTCTGGTATAGTAATCTGTGTAAAATACTTTTTCTACAGTAATAGGCAAACAAGAAACATTCAGTTTTCCATTCCTCCTTCAGTTTAACATCGCTTTAGATTATATTTGAGTCTGGAATAAGTCCCTGGGGAGAAATCTTAATGTGCGTAAATGAATCAAATTTCATGGTGTGTACTGTCTGTGCAGGCTATCAGAGCACAGCTCTATGATTTAAACTATGCTTAGCAATTGAATATCAAAAGACACGCAAACGCTTGCCAGATGCTGCCAGATGCATCAGATCTGCTTCCTCTGAGGAAGTGGAAAGAGACTTGTAGCATCGCTCCACTTCCAGTAGCCGTGTGGATTTCACTGACTGAGCCAAGCTTGGATTGTAAATGGCTCTGTGACTCCCTCCCTGCTCATTGCCAGGATTCTCCTGTGTTGGCAAGCTTGTGGCAGGGTTATTAGATAAGGAGACAGACTCTCTGGCCCCTTTTAACATCCCTCTCAGCAGGAGAAAATAAAATGGTTTTACTCTCTCCCTGTTTACCCATAAGTGGAAATAGAACAAGACAAAGCAAATCACTAGTGCGGCAGCAGACCTGTGACGGTGTCATCCGATTTAAGATTTAGGCTAATTGAGGTTTCATTTTTTCAAGTGATAACACAGTCAGATGTGTCAAACATTTAGCTTGCATGTTTTACACGCCTTTGTAGTCACTGAGCATCATCAAAAGAAGGGTCCATGATCTTCTCTGTTGTGAAGTGCTGTTTAAGATATGATCATCATTTTCCACATGGCTGACTGAAAACCACCTATAATGAAAGTGTGTTAACCTACTAAACGGAGGTCTATGACTCTTGTGTGTACCAGGTGCTCTTTCAGCTTCAAGCCATTATTTAAATTAAAACAACTTTTATGCTTTTTTGAATTCTCTATAAAAGGAATTGCAATATAATGAAACAAAATTAAACCTGATTTTTAATCAGTATTTAAGCTGTAATATTTCAGTCCCATGTAATTACCTGGGATGCCAGCTGTAGGCCCCCTGCTAATATCAAGCCTCTACAAACATGCTTTCGCCTGACCCAGCTAGCCTTGGGACTAATTATCATCTTATGGAAATGTGGCTATTTCTGCAACTTCCATATCCCTAATTATTTCTGTTATTCCAATATCAGCCTGGCTTTGATGTCCCAAATCCTGTATTTAAATAGTGTACGATTCCTATTCTTTGTGCCCTCTGAGGATTGTTCATGTAAAATACATGGACTAAGAGTGGGTATTACCAGGGCCTCCAGGGGCTGGACATACCAGGTCTACAGCCTCCTTGTGTTTCCTTTTTTCCCCTTGTTCTATCCTCCTTATGGGGGCGTCTGCTGGGACAAAGCGGACAAAGGTAATATACATGAGAGTTATCAGAATATTGGGCTTGTAGATATGCATCTTTGTCTGAGATCTATGTTCTTGTTACCAAGGGAGGAGAAAAGTGCTCACTAGAGCAGTCTGTACATTTTATGAATCATTTGTCATCTTAAATCCTATAACTTTTAAAATGACAAGGTGACCCTTTAGTAGAAACCGTTATTACATTGTTGTGAATGTCCTAGATGAATAGAAGACATCGCCACAATTCATAGTGGTCTTATATTCTTCAGGCCCCCATATCACTTAAATTAAGTGGTCAAACTGAACAAACTTTGGGTCCATTGAGTTTAAGACATGTCTAACAATAACATCCATCATTAGTGCATAAAGAGAATGGCTTCATTAATTAGTAGGGTGAAATGGCATTGTACCATATGGTGTAGAACCATCTTGCATGGCAATTTGTTGACTATGAAACTGATGTACAATCTTTTGAGAGACTTTTATTTCCCAAGCGCCTCTGTCATGCATGCGTCACTTTGTGATTTGACTCTTTTCACCTGCCCTGCAAGTTAGATAGAATCCCAGAAATGAACTACAGACATTTGTAGAGTTATGACTGTGAGCACTCCTCAGTATCAGCCCTGCTCTGGCACATGGGCTCCATTCTAAAAGATGACTGTGTAAAACCATCATCATGTATTTTCATATAGATGAGCTATAGCTACCTGCGCTCCCAGCCATGCTTTTATTAATGGGGAGCTGTCAGGAGTGGGATGCTCTGCATATTCGCATATTAAACAGGCAGGGGGGGGGGGAGATGCCCAGTTTATTACCATTTGATATAAATCAGCTTAGAGCATCTCTCCACCTCCTGCTCCACCTCTTTTCTTCTGCTCTAAGGACGCTCTCCTCTGCATGTCCCCTCTCTCATCCCTTTCTATCTCCATTTGCCTCATTGATAATATACCTGCAACTGTTTCTACATTTACCTATGACACATAATCACAATGCATGTTCATAATGAGATACAGGAGAATGAGTACTTCTTTACTAAATGTCGTTTAGTCCTCCATCCGCTCGCTTAAACAGAGTTGAACAGCATCCCAGCTGTCCTGATATATTTGAGTTATGAATGCCGCTACAGCGATTAAGCAGATGAAATGTAATCATAAAATTCCTTGAGACTGCCGCTGTTTATGACTGTGTGCTTATTAAAATGCAACATGTTCTGCTACATTTGGATTCGTTTTCCTCGTCGGCACACTATGCCACTGCTTCTTTGTTTTTTACTCCGGTGAAACACTTGTGATGCTGTTTAATATAAAAGTTTAAAATACAAAACTATGGCAGATTTATGTCAGCAGTAACAAAAAACACATTAGAAATCTCACAATTGGATGAAAAAGTGGGGTTCTGTAAGAAAACATTGATTTTCTGTACCCTTCGTTGATTTGTGGAACACTGCCTTCAATACATTTGCAATTTGGCTCCATTTCTCCTTTTTGAACATATCATGATTTAGGAAAACTAGATGATTAATCATTATATCCTTTCCATTTTTTCTTTGTATTTTTTTCAAGTTAATAGGACAACTATGGCAAGCAATAAAACCAAGAATATATGATGGATTTATAGGATTTTCTCTTTATACTCATTCTCCCCTCACTAAAATATTATTAATCGTGTAGAGCATCTACTTTCATTTACTTTAAGGCTTCTTCGGGAAACCAGACACTCCAGGGTTATCCGGAAAGGAAACAGCTTCATGTCTCAACAGTCTACCAACAGCTCTATAAGCCTTGTGTTTGCTTTACATAAAGTGCAAAGTCTTACACCAGAGGCCTTGTGGAGATGAGCCCTTAGAGTAAATGTAGCTTTAGCTTGTACCTTTACCCCTTGCTCTTTGTCTTTCAGAAGTACGCAAGCACATCAAACATGGCTTATTTACAAAATATGGATCCTTCAATAAATGTCTCAGAATGACATCCCCATTATGGCAGTGAAGGTAAAGAAAGCAGAGCTTGCATGGCTGCAGTGCTAAATGGAGCATTGTGCCGGCACCTGTCCCTAGGTAGGGCCTGGGCCACGGCGTGCTCGCTCAGGCATGTCTATGACACTAAACAGTTTATTTCTTGGCACCTCTCCAGACGACCACATTATAATCGGCATTTAAAAGAAAGAGAAAACATAGCGAGCGGAGAAATATATATTCCTCATGAGAGTGCAGGGCACGCCATGATGTGGCTCTAATCATATCCTTAGCCCGATAATGATCCTGACATGTTTTGTTATGGCCTGCGATACTGATGCCTCCGCCACTGGCTTCAGGGCATATCACCAACAACTCACAAGGGAGATTTAACCTTTTTTCCTAGCGTTTATCTTTTGCATGTTCTTCTCTTGTGTTTCTCTCACACTCACTATTGCTTCCCCGATTTCTTTTAAATCTCTCTCATTATCCATCCCCTTGATACTCTTGCTCCCTATCAATTGATAGCATACCTTTATTAAAAGATGGCCAATGCAATATGAATTTCTTTTTGTCCACAAAAGCTAAAACAGCTTTGAATTTAGAGCTCATAAGATATTACATTACACGTCACTTGTTAGACGCTTTTATGGGAAAAACTCCCCTCTCTCCGGCAGAAACAGGAAATGCCGTAACTGTTCGTAACAACGGTTTCAAATCAGCATCTCTTAGTCAAAACATTAAAATTGATAACTCAAATAAAACTCCAAACATCTTTACTTTTTTGTAAAGCTCTTTCAGTTTTAAACATTATCTTCCATCATGTTGCATGGCACCTTTGAATTCAGTACATTTTAAATTAAAAACAAATGTCACTCTTTAGGATGTTTTCTCTGCTACGATGAATACAAGTGTGTAAGTCTTATTTTTAAAAGATTTAGTACTTGAAGGGTCAAAGAGCCCTGGTGAAGACCGAGGCCTACATGCTCGATAAGAACAGCAACTCTTGCCAAATACCCTCCAAACAACAATGGTCTATAAATCATTAGCTGTGTCCTCTCCATCCCCCTTCCCCTTTTGCTCTTCTTTCTGAGGGCTATCCTACTGTACACTAGGAACAAATACATACCCTTTTTTTTCTTTTTGGGAGAATATCCCAATGGTATTAATAACTAACCAAAAGGCTGTTGGGTCTGCGGGATTGACGCTGCCGGTGGCGTAGATCCAACCACCTTGCCTTCTCTGACCTTGTCTGGCAGACAGGGAAGATTAATCGGATATATACAGTAGCTTTTCTGAGCCAAACAGCCCTATACAATTAGACTCCATGATGACTTAGAATTGTAGTTTTTACATCCATTATTTTAATCCCATGAGCTGCCACATATCCATGTGTCATTCTGTATTTCAATTTCTGGTGGCTTTTATAGCTCCCATCGAATCGTTGTTCCCCATGTAAGATGTTCAGGAGAGAGCATTCTGTTCCGTGTGGCGGGCCACGCTGTCTGGCTTATGCATGTTTAATGTTGTTGAACATGAACGCACAGTCAGCCTGTCATAAACATGGCAGCTGGGACGCATAAAAGGTCATAAACCTGTCAATGAAATTAGAGTGGCATGTCCACCAGTGCCAGTTTACCCACACAACACCTGCTTGGATTAGAGGATGGGGAAGAATATTTGCCATCACTATCACCTTCAACCCACAATGCAGTGTTGC
The DNA here is from genome assembly GCF_000735185.1 of Notothenia coriiceps. Taxonomy (NCBI): domain Eukaryota; kingdom Metazoa; phylum Chordata; class Actinopteri; order Perciformes; family Nototheniidae; genus Notothenia; species Notothenia coriiceps. Next base: position 31,092 of record NW_011355687.1, read on the forward strand.
AATGGCCGCCAATAAATGTGCAGCTGCGACTGTCGCTTCTAAGAAAGGAAAATGCAGGCAGGCCGTATAAATGCGTACAAGTGATAACTTTCAGGAAACCGTTACATGCCTGGCACATTCCCTGTTGCCTTGTTCCTTAGATATGCACTGAATATGGTTGAATTTCATGGCAAAGACTTATTTAAATCCATGTCAAAACAGATTAATTGTACCAAATTGTCCTTTTATCATTTAACATGTGTGGAAGGACTTGAGAAAGTGCCCTTAAGTGTGATCTTCACTTTTTAAGTTAACAGGGTGTGCTCCCAGCTGCCATGAGGTAAAAATAACACTCTTCGTCTCCATGCCATTATTCATTCAACTCCATTAATCATTAGAGCATTATCTGGCATGTGAAAATTCACTTTGCTGATAAGGAATGCATGACCCCAATATGAGATTTCCGGCTATTGTACAGCTAGACTAATTGATCGTGGTTGGTTTCTGGGACCAGCTCTCGGTCTGTCGCGCACTCTCTCTCCCTTTCTCTCCCTTTCTCACTCTCCCCTTCAAGGGGCTACTGTATATCCTCTCTCAATATATTTACTAAAGACTAGTTTGGATAGCTTAAAGTCAACTTCAGCCTATTTCATATCATATGCTTAAAGAAATCAGCTTGTGGAAAACTTGTGGTAAAAACAACTCATCTAATTTATCAGCTCCAAAGATGTAAAAATAAATTGCTTTGGGACCGAGAACTACACATGGTGGATGTTTCAAAACACTGGTTCCCCTTTGGAAAATACGATTTTATTTTAAGAACACTACACATTTTCTTAATGACAAATGATTTCTAGAAGATTATTTGTGGAACAATATGTCTTTCCTCACTATAAGACAACTACTGTAGTTTGAATGTCTTAACACCATGAGATGTTTGTTTTTTTAAGAAAGAAAGCATTAGGTGGTTGAGTGATGTCCTTATGTTCCTCCCGAAAATTATGTATACAAATTTCTGTGATTTTAGAAGTTGAGGCCATGCTTCTCAGACTTACAGTAAACACTGGTTTTTGTCAGAGCTAAGTATGGTGTACCTTGTCATGTTGTATTCTCTGTTCACACTTGGTCCATTTAACTGGTGGCCTTTTGATTAATGATTAATACATGTTGACATTTACCCCGCATGAATAGGTAAAGAACATGTTTTGCAAGAATGAAGAAAACACCTGTAGCCTTTGTCGTGCGTCTGACTCACATGTTCTGGGCTAGTTACGAAAGCCGTCAAAGGAAACTGACAGAACACGTGTGGTTACATTTAGTCTTTGATCTTTTATTATGTCAAAGAAACATTACTGTTAAAGTCAAGCTGCTTTGTGACTTGTTATCACATGACCTCATTTAAGCATAAAGTAGGTTTGTGTGAAAGTATATTCATTCTGATGTTATATGTGGGTGGTGGCGTGTGATAGTAACACGATAACAGCAACTCAGGTTCTAGCACTGACCGCTCTGTGGTGTTCCCATGGACATGGCTACAGAGCAACCAATTCTATGTGGCTTGTGGTCAACAAGCACCTTTGACCTCAAAGAGTAGCGGCCGTATCCATTGTGCGATTACTGGGGGCAAGGGTGGGAACGTCAGACAGCAAGCTCTGATTGAGTTACTTTAGGCCTCAGCTCTATTACCTGCTCCTATCTTGTTTTGTTGAATTATTTAATAGATGTCCACAGCATCCCAAGGACAGAGATCTAACAGCCTAAATCACTCTACAACTTTTCATTAAAAATAGATAAATAGAAGAAAAAACACATTATCAATAAGTCACACAAGTTATATTCTGATAAAAAAATTACTTCAACCCTTTAAGCTTTACAGGTCGATAATATAAAACACAAATATATATATATATATATATTATACTTACACACATGGCTAATAAACTGGCTAATAAACCAAGATTCTGCCCAATGTTAAGAATACTTATATAGCTTAATGATTGGGTTAGAAATGTTTTTTAGAAACTTGTTTTGCTATGTTTTTTTAAATGTTCCTTATATCCCATTTGCAAATTTAATAGATTGAATGCCCTGATAAAAAAGAGAAACATGGCAAACTTGGCAACATTCTCTTAGATTCATCTAATATAAACCTTTGTAAATACAACTTAACCAAGACATTGCTCCTGATTTATGACAAGGAGGCATTTTTCCAAGCAGGGCTTTGAGTATCCAAGATCACGTTTCAACACATGGCTCAATTGCTTGGAGGTTAAATGACAGTGGAATAACCAGCCGGTTAACTTTCTTAACATATCCAGATGTTGGGAGTGTGACAGAGAGGGACTCAAGTTTCATAGACGCATGCTAGGGATTGTGTGTGTGTGTGTGTGTGTTTGAGTGTTTGAGTGTTTGAGTGTTTGAGAGAGAGAGAGTGTGTGTGTGTGTGTGTGTGTGTGTGTGTGTGTGTGTGTGTGTGTGTGTGTGTGTGTGTGTGTGTGTGTGTGTGTGTGTGTGTGTGTGTGTGTGTGTGTGTGTGTGTGTGTGTGCAAAGTCTGTGTCCATGTGTTTGTCCATGTGTTTGTCTCGGTGTGAAGTAAATAGCTGCAGTGTGTAATTGATTGTTTGCTTAATATTTTTTATTTTATCTAAATCATTTCTTCTGTATTAAAACATTGGTGAGCATACTTGTACACTTATTGTACTTGCCGAGACAACGGATGCACTTTTTTTTTCTTATTCAACACATTGGCAAGGCATTATTTGGTCATTATTCTTCATGCATTCATCAGGTTTCTTGGCAAACTGGAGTAATGCATGTCTCAGTCTGCAAAGGACTCCCAATACAATGCCCATTTGCTGGTAATGGCAATGGATTACTTTATTGTATTCTGTTTATGATCTGCATTGATCGCTTTCCCTCAGCTCTGTGTGCACTGTGCAATGCCATTTGCCCACACAGATTCAGACATCCATTTTCCAGAGAGGTCCTTTTCAATATTTGAAACATTTTTCCAGCTGCGAAAGACATCCTTGAAATCCTATTCAGGATGTCAACATGGGACGTTTCTCTAGTGAAGCGTGTGTGTAGACAGGCATGAAATAACATGGTTTAGATATTTCATGTCCCACTAAGATTACATCATCAGACATGACTGTCCTTTGCTCCTGAGCTAAGTGGCTAACACATTGCATTTCCTTTCATGTCTGGTTCATAGGCTTCACCATATGTTCTCACTGAGTCTCTAAAAAGGCAAACTCAACTCTGGTAATTAGCCCAGGTAACTCAAGTAGTGGTGAAACCCCTCATGAGTGTGTTTGCTCCCGTTATATCTGAGCAGAGTCATATAGTAGGCTGTAATCAATTATGTTGTTAGTTATATATATATATATATAACATGTAAAGTGCAATTTAACATGTATTGGTATTGACTACATCCTTTCTAGTATTGTGACATCCCTAATGAAATGCATTCTTCGGCAAAGCACTCATTAAAGGAATGTTCTTATATATATATATATATATATAACATCAGTTTGACAAAAATACAAAATAATGAATTTACATTTCAGGCATCTTTAAGGATTGAAGGCAAGTTCAGAAACTCAATATGCATGATTTGCATCTATTGTTGATATAGTAATCCTGTAGAAAACCATCAATTGTAAAAATCAAAATAATTAAATTTATATATTCAAAAACAATAAAGGAATGCTATTATTTTAAATACAAATCTGTGTAAAATGAAATCTGTAAAAATAGAATTTTTAACATTTAAAAAACAAAACATAAAACGAGTACATTTTAATCTTAAATAAATTGTCCTTTAATACCTTTGTAATAAAAAACTGTTTAAGCTCATACTTTGTTACTGACGACTGCTATAGTTACTTTATTTGTGAGTGTGTGTTTGTTTGTGTCTTTGTAGATATCTGTATGTTGCTTTTGGGTCGGTGTTCATTATATTTTCATGAGTCATGCAGTATAAAGTGGACCATTCCCCCCCCTAGCTCCCTTTTGCCCTCCAGTCCAATCCACTCTCATGGCAGTGAGCTGCAGTACTCCCTACTGGCTGTATATCATCCCAACCTTCCTCTCACTGGGTTTCCTGTTTGTTTTTCCAGATGCTCTCCCCCGTCTCTCCCACTGAGACTATAAGGAAACGATTCTTAGAGCAGTGCTGGACACACGACTTGGCTTCTTTAAAAGAAGGGGGGTTGGCTGGGTTTCTTTAAATCAATACAGTGGCTCTTCAATCTGAAGCGAAGCAGCTGAGTGGTCAGGAGATTGGGGCACACATGGTTGTTATGTACTGAGGTTAAGTGGATGCATGCACTGTACATATTGACAGTATAGAGTGCATATAACTCTAGTAGTATATTCACCTAAGTCATATACTGAATCTTTGTCGAGGGCCGCATAAAGGGTCCTGCTTTTGTTATAAGTTTTGTCTTGGATCATCAGACATGTGCACAAGCTCATCCCCAAATCCCTCTATACTAAGCACAGAGTGACTCTTCACAGGTATTTAGTTGTTGGTCCAGAAGTACTTTGTCCGATAAGGCTCCAAATCCCATTGTTTTAAAAAATGTTTAGTCATGCTCAAAGGCAGTCTTTGTCAACTCAATATGTCCTGTCTTCTTCACAGCCACTAACAGTCACTGAGATTCTCTTTATTTCTGATGAGCTCTTAATTCAGAATAAGTAGTTTATCCTCAAGGAGGGATTTATTACTGGCTGTGATTCCCTGGACACTTTGATAAAACATAATTATCATGAATGTGAATGGCCGTTTTACTCTTCACTTTATAGTCTGAGCCAGTAGCAAGTCGCAGGCAGTGGTCATTCACAGGGATAGGGGACTGTAAAAATACAAAGATCACTGCAGCAGTTTTGATGAGACTGTGGGTGATGAACGCAATATGATCTATCGTGAGTTCTTATGAATGATGTATGTGCTCAGAAACATGCTGATGAAATATTTCTATTAATAATTTTCAGCCTGTGTTTTTTTTCATCTCTAACCTCTCTTTTATGTCTTAGTAAGGATTGGCAAAGCCTGCTTTCTCCACACAGCCAGCCCCACCTGGCCTATCTAAAGGCCACTAATAAAGCAGAGTTTAAGAGGCTCAGAAGAATCCTTCTGTAATACCATTAATTATTATTGGCATTTAAGAGGATGAGCAGGGCTGGTAAGGTACACAGGGACATGGTTTGTACTGTACTGTACACTCACAGGTTTACAATGAGCCTCTCCTGCCCGGCTATAGGCTCAAATTGATGAGTGTGGGATAAAAAAATCTAAAGAGACATAACCTGTATTCATACATTTAATTGTGTAAAGAAGGTTTTTCTAGTTAATAAGAAAGTCTCGTCTCCTGAATTTTCAGCCCTATTTACAGCATGGAAGCATGAAAATGTTGGATGTTAATAAAAGCACAGTCATTAGGTTAGATTTAATTAAAAAAGGCAGAAGCGTTGCTTCATATTCCCTCTTCTCTCTGTGTTTCCCAGGAAATGATAAAGATTTAATCCAATTAGCTCGGCACTGTTTCACCAGACTGCAGAGGGGAATAGACTCTAATTGGGCTGAAGACAATTAGCTGAATTAATTCCAACAGAAGTCAGAGAATATTGTCGGATTTAAACAATATTCCCTCCGCCAGCTTCACCAGACGTTCACTCATTTTATTTTATTCAAATAAGACAAGGCGAGCTATGTTAAGCAGCAATGTAACCGTGGCTCATATCTTGTAGAGCAACTGCTTAGAACAGATTTATTCATGTTGGTGTGCTTTTCATTTCAACTGTAAATAATTATCTATGCAATCTACTCAGGACTAATAAAACCTATGCTTCAAGACCTATCAGGACTGATATATCTCACTTCTTTTGAACTGCTTTTTCTTTCACAGTTTCAATTCTAGTTTTTTCTAATTGAGTCATTTTCTTCTTGATTGATTCTCAGCAAAGTGTCATATTCTAATGATGAACTGGGCCGTTGCTAAATGTTTAGCTGTAGTGAAAAGTAAGGCAAGGCAGGTTAATTTGTATAGCAGACATTAGGGTTTTAAGGAGATTAAGTAGATTTAACAATGTGGAAAAGATCAACATACTAACCACTGAAGGAAGAGTTAGAGGGATGATGCTTGCTCGTCCTCCCTCACAGGCCCAACCACCCAATTTAGGCTTAGGTCACAGCCTACTCTTTACAGAAGAGGCATGAAGAGTCGATGGTGAACGAAGAGTGTGGGACACAGAACAAGGAGAGGAAGGGGACACGGAGGGCCCTGGGTTGGTTCAAAGATCAATAGAGATGGAGAAACAACACTGTTCCCCGACCGGTCAGGTTTACCTCCCCCCTTTTTCTCTTCTAAACAAATGCATTTCAAACAGGCTCAGGGAGCACCCCTGCTAACAATGACAAACGACAGCACATGGAGTTTTCTCTCTCTATTAACATAAAGTAATATAAACCGAAGGACACTAGTCTATAGAGAGAGTTAGGGGCTAATGTTCCATATCAGATGTGGACAATGTCAGGACTGAATACAGATTAGGCTGTGTCCTTCTCTCCCGAGGGGAATTAAGGGGTTGACACTATTCTAGCTGCCAAGTGTATTATTATAACATGCTGGTGCCAGGCTTGTCTTCCCTGGACTATTAACCCCACTGTCCCCAAAACACTTTCTGTCCCTCAAAACCATAACACCAAGTAGCCTTTTGCCAGCTTTACCTCATACTCTACCTCTAACCCCCACTGCAGTTTATTGTGCAACTTCATAATAAGACTCTTCTCGGGCCTCTGCACAATATTTGTATTCTAAGTGTCCTTGTAACCTCAGTTTACTTAATGTCTCTCACTATGATTAAACACCACAATGTCATCAGTGTATGAAGGGGTCAGAGTTTGATGGGTGTAGAGCAGAGTGACTGTACCTGTGCACTTTCAGAGAGCAGTAGGAGTGCGAAGCTGTCAGCTTGTTCTGTTTACTGACGATAGATTGCTGTCCATTTTCAGTATTGGTAAGGCTCATTGCTCATGAGGTATCAGGTGGGTGGAAAGATTATCGGAAGAGCGACGCTTTGTAGAAAGCGGATGTTAAATGTGTCTTGTCGCAGTTCTGTGGGTGTTCTTATGCAATCTTGGTTAAAGTTGCCAAAAGAACGCTCTGCTTGTGCTTTTGTGTGTGTGTTAACTCTTAGAGGATAAATTAACTGCTTTAAAAGTGTCCCTAAAACTATACAGCTAATCAAGGAGCAGGGGGAAGAAAATCAGATGAAGTGGCTGAATGGAAAAAAAAAACCTGGTTTCCTTACAGGAGCTTTTTCTTGAGCACTGATGGCCCAGCACTAGGATGGCTAGTTGGAGCAGACAGGCACATGTGGATTAAGAGATGTATACTGACACTGCAATGACTCATATTTCCTGACAAAATTCAACTTCTGAAAATTATTTCCAGTATAGAATATCAGATTCTTAGCTAGAAATTGAGTTTTTAGTTGACAGTTGACATTGACATTTGTTTGTGATGTACTTTTCAGATTAACAATTATTGTGACCACCACATACAAATATTCAATATATCAAACATGGTTTCTATCCATCTACCTGAGTGTGTTTTTACATTGCTCTTCGTAGTATCTGGCCTGTGCTGTTGTTTTCATGGGAGAGGGGGGGGGGAGAGACACGGTGGCCTCTGCACACAGGAGCCAGTGTGGCTTCTGTTACCACTCCTGTATTTGGGCACTTTAATTGCCACCACACATGGAAACATATTACGCTGGGTGATGAGATGCTGGTTCTGGAAAATTCCACGTAATAATGCCTGTGGGTGTCTGTGCCATGTGAGCGATAATGTGTGGGCAGAGGCTTATTTTCTCTTTAATACAGGCATGCCCACACTGGCACCCACAGAGCCCCCGTTTGAGCTCTATAATGAAAGAAACAAGCCGTCATGGAGGCTGGGGTTTGAGGTGTTGTTAAAGTCTTTGAGGTTTTCTCCCTGTGGGCCTCTGTCTGCTGCCCTGAATAAGAGGGGCTTTGTTAGATTAGCGACAGAGGCTTTGGTGAAGCTTGTTGGACAGGCCTTTCTCTGCTGGATTCTAGGTGGGCTGAATCCTTATAACCTTTTTCACATTCCATTTCACACTGTCAGACACAGAGGCAGAAAGATCGCACACAGACAGACATAGACACCCACCCACCTACTCTCTTTTTGATATATTATCCGATAATGTTTATTAAGGCACGGCTTAGCTTTGATTAGCAACAGTAATGTCACAGCTAAAAAGGAAACCCACCAACTTTCATGCTTCCCTCTCTCTCTTGGGCGATAGTGGCCAAAAAATGAAGGATCCTTTAATAAACTGGTAATTCAGGGTTAGACAGCTGGACACACTTTTATTCTGAGTTGGTGCATGTTTTGATTGTGCAAACTAAAACAGAGGTCATTTGGTATTTTTTCAGCACTCAAAAACACAGTTTTTCCCCTTCTAAAACATTGAGGTTGCTCTCTTCTTAACCCCCCCTTCTTCCTTCCCTCCATTGAGGGGTCTTCTTCTGTCATTAAAACTTCACCCTAAACCTGACATTGACTGGACTCCTCACTGATCTCTCCACATTCCTCGTGTTCAATCAACGCATTGCTAACTGACCCATCTGTATCCCCTATTGACCAATCGAGAGCGCCTGTGAGCAGCCAACAGGAAGATGTCAGCATTCCTCTCCTCTCCCGGCAGGAAGTCAGTCTCCTTAAAGGCCGGCTGGAAAACGCTTTGCTTCTTCCCATCTTTTCATTTTTCCCTCCACTGACAAACAGTGATGAACTGGTCATTAATATGAATGCCACTTTGCCACACAGAGCATTCTTTGTCAACCCTGAGTCCCACGTGAGTGAAGGATCTTCCAGGGCATGTCATTCTTCATGTCCTCTCTGTCGCGAACTCTCCACCCTTGACCGCTCAGCGGTGCAACCCCGCACAGCAGGAGTATGTCAGCCATACTATATGTCTCATTTGTAACTTTTTCTCATTTTTCTCTTCGCTGTCTGCAGTGCCCTCTGAGCTCTTGGGATAGCAAGGATTTACCTTCTTGTGTTAAAACCATTAATGCTGCTGAAAAGACGGAAGACAAGCATGATTCCATGTCATCTATTTGAATTGTCTCAAGAGCATCGTGGCTTGGCAGATTATTACGAAACATGAACCACAGAGTGCTCCCTCCACACTCAGGATCTGCACTTTCAATTTTCTTTTCCCCTTTTACGGGAGACGTTTACTTTTGGTGGGAAGGGATTGGTTTGGGTTGGATAGACGCATATCACTGCATGGAATTAAAATAATATCGATGTCTGCGCTGTCGAAGCACTTTGCCAATAAATGTCATCATTTGTGAATGGAGAGTGCAAAGTGAAGTTGTTTGAACCAACGTGGCCAAGTGTTCCGTTCCAAGCCTGGTCTGTCAGAGCAAAGTTACAGTGTTACTCAGCTTTTTATAAACATTGAATATTGCTGTGTCAAACACAATGCTTTATGAGGAGCAGTGGGGATCTCTCAGTATTGCATCTGATGGTCAGCTATAAATGTTGATGGTTTGTGTGTCTATGTGTGTGAGTGTGAGTGTGTGAGTGCTTAGCGAGCAGTAGAGGGGCTTGGGGCAGTGCCATGCCCCCTACAGTAGTTTATCTTGGGCTTGTACATGCCCCCCTTGGTGGGGTCGATCCTCAGGGCGCCCTGCCCCAGCACAGCTCCATTAGCGGGGTGTGCTAACCTTGCAACAATGCTGTGACACCCTCGTTTTTCATCCGGCTCTGCCTTCAGCCTTCGTTCCTCCCTCAGTCCAACCCCGGGGCGTCCCAGTTGAGACAAAGGTGAGAAGGGCTCTCTTGTCTGCCTCTGACAGTCCACTGTCATACCCCTCAAAATACCTTTAGCTAAAGAAGAAAGCCTGGGTACAGTTTGTACATAAGAGCATATTTTACACATTTATTCAAGATATTTTTGACGCAGGTTCTGAGCAGCAATGATAAATCAATTGTGTTTACATTTTAGCATATCAAGTACACACTTATTTGCCGAGCATTTCTCTTTGAACAGAGTCAAGTAAAACAAGAAAATGTCGGCATATTTTTTTAATAACATGTCTCTTATCTATATCCATGAGTGTCATTGAATTTGAATTTAAGAGCGGTTCAACCTCTCATGTATATTGTGAAAACATAAAAGGAGCTGTGCTTTATCTAAAGTCTTTTTTCAAGTGTTACAAAATTGCCTCCTGTGTTCTCCTCTTCCCGTTGCATTGTTTTTCTCTCCTGATTCCTTTGAAACCCCCACTAAAGACATGGAGCAGTTTGGTTAGAGCTAGATGGCTTTCTGTGTGCTGAGTGTTCTGTGCTGCTAAAGGCTTGACATGTCATAATGCTCTCTTTGAATTAAGGACAAGAGACGCGTTTACATTTTAGTACTGAGAGCAGCTCCTCATTCTGTAAATGAAATGCAGATGACATGTCCTGTAAAATCGATTTAAGACAAGATCTCTAATCATCATCAATCACATCATCACCACGGAGACAGCAGCAGCTCTTTTTTTTTTCTTCCATTCATGCAGATCACACTTCATGAATACATTTATCCAGGATGACCTTAATGGCCCAGTTTCATATGGGCGTAAAAGGCTGAGTATTTTAACTCTGAGGTTAAATAAGGCCTAGGGCATCGAGACGGAGATGTGCTCGGAAATAATGATGAGATTTTAAAGCCACTGAACACCTTATCAGTTTTCCATGTTTTGGTATTCCCTTCTAATGACCTGCTTCCTTCTACAGGATAGTAATCCAGGATCCTGGAACTCACAGCTGTGAAAACTGTGATATCCTCTGACATTTCACCTCAATTCTCTGAAGAACTTTCGCCTTTAAAAGGCTTAATAAACTGTTGTGTCAAGGTTAGGTCTGTGTGTCAACGTGTGGACAAATCATAAGGGGAACCAACTTTGGACTTGGAGTGGTGCATGTTGTGTCACTGTGCTAGGAAACTAGATTTCCATCAGTACTTTTTATACTTAGAGCTATTTATCTGGGTAGCTAAGCAGTCATCCATTCTTTCTTTTCTCATTGTCTCCTCGCATGCTCTTTGTGTATCAGTGAAAAAGCTTGCTGCGTACTCTTTTTGGCAGGTGTTTTGCGGCTATGCTCGCTGCCTTTCCGTACATAATCAATCTAAGCAAAGCTTTTGAAGGCGGCAGGAATAGAGAAAGCAAGGCCCGTCTGCCTTCCTATCACGCGCGGATGATTAAATGGATGTAATGTATATTCCTGCTCGTTTTGGCCTCCCTGTATTTTTTGTTGCATGTCTATTCATCCTAGACACCACCATGATCCATCATATGTAGTGCTGATGGATATCCGTGCCCTTCCTAAGCTGCCCTGGACACATACTTATTGTATCCTTTTACTGAGGCGGAGTGATGAACTCATGTGGCCCTGGTACTACAGTGGCAGATACTCAATAGGTGAATGAGCGAGGGGGTTATAAAAAGCTGAATTACAGCACACGATACCCACCGCACTGTAGAGCCGAGTGCAGGAAGAAAGAAGGATGAAAAGACATGAATAACATGACAAATCAAAGTGCTCTGAAACGGCAAAATCTCAGAGGAATTACATGGTTGTTACAGTTCTTTACTTGAGCAGGATGAATGAATTAGTTTCTTTTTTTACGCCACTCAGGATTGTCTGTGATAAAACATTCAATCAGAAGTAGCCCTGGGTGATACTATTTTAGTGCTGGGTGCAGTATCCTCCTGCATTCTTCTTTCTAGGGAATTTAGCCTGATTTATGGTGAAGCCTGGGCTACAAAGATGAGGGTTCTCCTGCTGTTATGATATATCTATGGTTATAATGCAAATTCCCAAGCACACAATTCAAAATGAATCATTGAAATGAAAAAAAGAACTAATTAGTGCTGGACACAATTGTCATTTGTATGACAAAATAAAAAAGATGCACTTCAACTCAAAATAAATATGATCTGTGCTGAGAGGAAGGATTTGCACACGGCAAATGAATCATGCCTAAGCCTTTTATCTCAGGACATGCCACCCATAGCTGCTATCAGTAAAATAATCAGATCTAGATGAAACACTCAGATATCTGTGCCTTTCACAAAAACCCTTTCAATCCTTTAGGTGCTGGATTAAGCACATATATCTGACTGTATCATCCACAACTATTACAAGTAGTGGAGAGGTGAGGGCCAAATCTGATATTAGTGTGCCGTCCCTATCTTGTACTCACTGTAAAAATGTAAAAGAGGAGAAGCACCCTCATGTGCTGCAAATGTAGATGTAAGCCGCCTAATAACGAGGCTTAAGGAGCAATGAGAGACGGCTACACAATGAATTAGCGACTGATTATTTGCTATCATGGAAGTATAATCTTTTATAAGCTTCCATTTTGCCTAACCCTGTGCCGAACCCTGCTTTTACCCATACTGATGGGGCGACATGACTCGCTGCTCTCCTGCCTGAGGGCACTACTGAACTGATAAGCGGAATAGTGTGGAAAGGTTGAGCGGGAATACTACTACTACTGTATGCATTGGAGTTACAAAGGGTAGAAAATCCTTTTCTTCTAACACTGACTTTGACTTTACGGTCTTTACATCGACTGCCCTTCGTAGACCAGTCGATCATGCATGTATCCTGTACAGTATGTTGCTCCATCTGGGGAAGGGGTTCCACAAGGAGGGTAAGAGGGTGAGGAGAAGGACAGGTGTGGCTGGCAGAGGACCCAGGTGACCTCGCAGAGCCCTGGAGAGTGTGGTGCCTTTGTGGGCACAGGTGTGGTTGGCACAGAGCTGCTGTGTAACAGCGTGTCCCATGCAGTCTCACCAGCCGGTGCGCCCTGGCAAGGAGCCGCGTCCTTCCCCTCTTCTGCCCTCATGGCCACAGAAGTATATACAGTGATGACTTAATTCTCACAAGCTGTGTGTAATTAAATATACTCTGACAGGGGTAGTGATCAAGATTGCACAAATTCATCTTTACATTTTTCCCCCCAAAATAATAGCATGCAATACTTCGTGTTGAGAGAGGCGTGTGATGTCGGCCCAAAGTTAAAGAATAGTTTTTTTTATGATATATGACCAAGCAGCAAATCCTCCAGGTCCAGAAGCTGGACTAGAGAATGTGAAACATATGTTTTCTTAATAAATCACAAAATCACAAAATTATATGGAAACTTATTTTTCTGTAGATTCACTAATTGTTTTAGTGACTAATTGTTTTAACTCCAGCTTACAAAGTGACAATCGTAATTCTATTTTCCAGGACATTACCGTCACATTTTGCAACATATAAGAGCTCAGTTACCCAGGAAAACTGTTCCTGCCCGATTTTCTGCCCCAAAGCTTTCCAGGATTGTTAGTGTTTTCCACTCCCTAGACATGGGGATAACATTAATCATGGCACTAGCAATTAATGACTTTTACAGGGACGTTTGTGTGTTTTCTCTGTTTGAAAGAAGATATCAAAGTGGGATAGTCATTATACAATAGAGCAGTCCTTGTGTTGCACATCAGAGATTCAAAATGTCCACAGGGGATCTCTTTGCTAAAGACACTTCTCACATCTAAAACTTCAAGGACACCCTTTAATTTAAAGATCTTCTATAAATGATTAATTTAATATTGATGAATATTTAACATTTCTTAATAAATTATTATGTATGCTATTAAGCACTACATGCATCTGCATAAGCAGGACTGTGAGCTCTTTGGATGGGTGACTCTTCTGAGCGTGTGCTTCTGCCGTTAGTGTCTGTGTGCGCAGAGTTGTGTGTGTGTGTGTGTGTATGTGTGTGTGTGTGTGTATGTGTGTGTCCATGTGTGCACCACGGGAATTGTCTTGCTCCGGTTGTATTTTGACATTTGATTTATGTTAGTGTGAAACCATTTTCATGCAAGCCATTATGCAATCTATAAAAGCAAGCGTGTGGTTTTCACTGAGCATGGGGACCTGCTGCCGCATCGCTGGCATACCAAGTGGCTCTTCTTCGTAAATTTCATTACACTATAGACACCGCTGCTGCTCTGACCATAAGCTAAAGGTGCCATTGGCTAATGAAGGAGGAGGCTGCGGCTAAGTGTAGATGGATGCTGGCATCACTGTTGTGAGTGTTATAAATACGTGTGCATATTTCTGAGAGATATTAGAGTAGACTGACACTTTTGCTTTGTCCAAGATGTGACTGCACTTTACTGACTTAAATAAAATAATAACCATCTGCATAAATAAAAGAGGTAGAGGAGGAATCCAATGAGTGAAAGATGGAATAATTGTATGGATGGAGTGTCCAGCAGACCAAAAATAAAATCACTAGTGGACTCGTCATGATTATGAATTTCAAAAAAGTATTTACCGTTTACGATGACCTGTCAGAAAGTGCTTTGGCTTTGTTTGACCTATCGATGTCGTCAAGAAAAATAGAATATAATGAAATATTTAATTAATTCAGATTGTCTAAAGAAGTCATCATGTTTAAATTAGCTTAAGGAATGTTCTGCTTTTCATATTTAATTATGGAGAGGGTTTACTATGTGCCATGCTGGATCTGATTAATCTGCACAGAAGGAGAGTGGCCAATCACACCCTGCATTTAGAAAGAGACAAAGAGAACCTCAGTTGTAAAACAGCCCAAGGATAGGTGGAAAGAACAGAGAGAAAGAGATACGTCTCCTTCTCCAAATGACCTTGAATCATGACCTGATATTAATTTAGATACTTTGGTGTTTCTCTTTGTCTCTCACCTTCTGTCTTTTTCATTTGTCCTCTTTCTTTTTTCTTTGGTGCTTTATTATGTTTTGTTCATTATTTTTTGAAATTCATTTTTCTCATGTTTTCTGCATTTTGTATGTAGATAAAACTTGCTTTGCCATGAAGGGAATTACTTCATCTAGTTTTCACATTTTCCTAGTATGTACATTTTGGAGTCAGATTTATTTTTCAAGCATATTCTTGGCATTGTGTCAATTTGTTTAACGAAACGGTTGAATTGTGATTAGATGGAGATGTTGGGCCTTAATTACTCTGGTGCATCATTCCAACAGAGCTCTATTGTGAAGCCTGAATAACACCACTACTCCAAAGTGCATCTTAATGCTATACTCGACTCCTTTAAATCAGTTTAAAGTAGCCTACACAAGCCTCAGACCTATTCATCTACACTCCAATCCCTCTATGATACTGAGAAGAGATGCCTTTTACATTGGAAGGCAATACAATGACAATTAGATTATGGTGGCTGCACTTTGGTCATCCATGCGGCTGCTCTGACCCCAATGATTGGTTAAGCTCTGGCTGTGTGGCTCAGCTGGGAGACAGAGGTGGTGCTCATGGCAGCTCCATTGTTCAATGGCGAACTTCTTTATGTGCAGCTGGTGTTGCCTCTGATGTGATTTGGCCTTTCTCTCCTCCTCAATTTGGATGATAAAAAGCTTTCCTTCAGGAGCTGACTGGAGTGGCTCATAGGTCTGTTGAGAGATGGAAAACGGAAAGACTGCGGCTACAGGTGAAGTGAAATGGAAACTCTGATGGTTTTCACCCAGCAGTATCTTTGCCAAGTGAGTGGTATTTGCTAATAATTATGTTTAACTCATGTCAGTGCTACCAGCGCCTGGCTTTTTGAAAAGCTTTCTGATGTTCTGAAAATCACACTCTGGTCTTCTTTGCAAAAGTATTATTTGAAAGAAGAAAATCAGGAAATGGACAGACCAGGTCAAATAAAGTTTTTAGTTTTGTCCTTTTTATTGAGTGAGTCAGTTCTTATCTAAGTTTGTAGCTGTAGCTGCATCTCTAGCGAATATATCGGATGTAGAGAAATAAGGCTTCCTCTTCAATGCTCTACATTTACGTGCTGCTTCTTACACACACCTCCACTCTAGCAATACCACAAGATAGAGATAAGAGAGCATTCTTTTAACCACCCTCTTCGGTTAGGTCACCATTTCCCCATTACTTACTCAGTATCATATCACTATGGTTGGGAAGTAGAAAAAGCCCCGTAAACAGTCTCGCATAAACCACATATAACTGACTGCCCCTCTGCAGTTGTAGAATTTTTTTTCTTACTCAATCCAAGAGGCTTTCTTAGATTGCTTAAGCATCCGCCTGTGGTGCTATTTTGTATCTGGTGCAGGCTGTTCTTCCTCTCCTGTCAAACATACAGCGAACACATAGGCCTGCTGTCAGAGAGTATTTTCCAGCAGCCAAAAGGTTTTAAGAAAGAGAGACAGAAGCCTCCCAGCATTCAGCCTGTTTGCTCCACACCTCTCAGAGCTCCGTGGAACGTGGGAGAGAAGCTGTCTGACAAGACCACCTCTCCTGCCAGACTCGGAGAGAAGATGGGGGAGGATGAAAGAAGAGGGGGGAGAGAGAGAGAGGAGTCTAGAGACTGTTTCCCTAATCTTTATGTATTAACAAAAACAACATATTCACTCAAGCTTGCCAAAGCTTTCACAATCTCTTGAATGAGGAGAGTCTTGGACAGGATTTGTTTACCTATCCGATTGAGATTGTGTGTTTGTGTGTGTTTGTGTGAGAGAGAGTGTATCATGACTTATTTTTCTTGGTTTGAGTGTGTCTAAGGGTACGTCTATCAGCATGCATGTGTTGTGTCCAGACGGATTCGTTTTTAGACTGTAATTGGCTCATGTTTTTGAACTCTGTGCTCTCTGAATGGCATCTATGTAACAACGGTGTATGAATTTTTCATTGCTGGAAGCAACCGCCGCTCCTCACTACTCAGCGGGCAGATCCGTGTTTGTCTGAACTAAACTTAGGGTGACATGGCATCTGCATCTGGGTGTCAACAGAGGTGTGAGAGTGTGGGAATTCATTACCGCCGCCATACTCCACCCTCAGTGTGTCAGCTTGGTTTACTCGATGCACCTCATCCTGTGTGTACAGTAGCTAGCACATTGTTTTGTTGCTCAATATCCCTTCAATTCTTTCCCTAATGGGCAGGATGGTTTTCACTAGCTATTCTATTCACAACAGATTGATTTTGTCTCTTATAAAAATATGTATCTGATTTATTCTGACACTTTCCCCACATTTCCATTCTCTTGCTTTGATATATTTGTTCTCTCTGTGTGCCCAATTGCATTTCATTTTTCTCTCTAACCTTTTCTCTGGCAGTGGCGATTCTCTGGGGCTCCTCATGTTATCCAGTCAGTTGATAGTGTATGCCTCTATGCATCACTGCTCCTAAGCTGTGATTGAAACATCAGACAAGGAGGACGGGGCCCTAGAGATGCTCCCGGCCTGACACCAGCTCTCAGCGCCAAGTTTTATCATACCCAGGGCCTAGCTCCCACACACATCAGGTATGCTCCACGGCACCAATGTATATTAATCAATGACAATATGATTACCTCTGAATGGGCCGTATACATTATTTAAAGCAGTGTCCCTTGGCTTACAGTGCGTCTGACTTTCAAATTAAACTCAGAGTCAATAATTAATGTCGAGATTAACTGAGAGCACCTTCAGAGGGCAGGTGTTGAGAGCACATGTATGTTGTGTGTGTGTGTTTGTGAGAGAAAAAATAAATAAAATATATATAGAAATAAATTCTATGGATGTGCGCAAACTCGTGTCTGTATACTATTGACATAGAACCAGTCATGTGGAGGAGCGATCATGATCTTGGCTCTGTTCCCTGAGGGCTCATCTCTAACAGCCCCAGGCAGAGAATGTAAACTCCCTCACTTCTGTTTGGAGAGACAATCTTCCCTGCGTCTCCAAGACATGTGGATGACACTAACAGAAGCCGGGAGTTGGTGAAGTTTTGTTTTTCTCACGGTGACGTGGGCTGAGTTATCTCTATCTCTCCCAGGCAGGGGGTCATATTGTCTGAGCGAGAGCCTGGGCTTTCTCACACGTGGATGGACTCTCTGCACGGTTCAAGGCCTCTTAAATCTGTCTGGGTGATAAGCTGCCAGCGCAGGGGGAACAACAGCGGATAGGGCTTTAAAGCAGTTCAGCTGGACTGGAGGGTTTCTGTCTGCCTGCCAACTGCCTGATTACTCAATCCAGCTTTTCTGTTGTTCACAATCTGCCCAAAGAGCTCCCCGGGCTGGGCCTCACAGCTACCTGTCAATACCTGGTACTGGCATAAAAACCGCTGCCCCACAAAGATGGTGCACGGAAGGTTACAGGAAATGTAATCTCATGTGGCAACACCTTCAGGTCTAAACAACCTCAAACCAAGCAGCTGAATAGAAAAGGCTATATGAGGTCAGCCGTTGTCTTCAGTCAAACCAGTACACTTTCAGTATTGACACACAGCTTACAGTTGTACAATAATCAAACTGTGAAGAAAATAAGACATTTTACATTAAAAGAAAAAACACTTTAATGGACCACCTTTAGTATACCACCGAGTGTATCAGAGGCATTGTTTCAGTGATTTTAAGTGCAACCCCAAACTCCCATCAGCTATACAGTAAAATGTTTTACATGTTTAACTTTAATTAATTTAATGCTTATTTTAGTTTTGTTAGTTTTGCTGAAAGCCCATTTGAAATGCAATACAAAACTGAGCTCAGCTAATTGAAAAACAAAAGTACAAAATAATTAATTAAGCATAGCTGATTTTAATAATGCCAACAACTGAATAATTATTCATCCTTTAAGTCACTGACAGAGACACACGCTGTTTCAACAACCTGCAATAAAAGGCTGAACATCTCAGTGGCAGTCTGTTAGATAGCTGCAGTCAGTCAAACATGAAACACATCAATCTTTTGAGAAAACATCCATAATGATTCACCGTTGTTTCATTACCTGCACAATTGCAGTGCTTAGCGCAGTCATTTCAGAAGATTTATTTTGGATTTTGGATATACAAAACCTAGTTTAAAAAACAATACTCAAGGCGAGAGTATTACTGTTAGGATTTAGATTTTGTTTAGAATTTCTGTCGTTTTGATGCTTAGTAATAACATATAATTTATTCCTGCCGCAATGTAGAAAGAAAAATGCCATCCCCTCTCTGCCACCAACTCCCAACCCTTCACATACACTTCCCACACACATACCAAACCACACCACACACACTAACTTGTGATCATTCCTTTGATGACCTCTGCTTTCATTGTATGATGGATCATCCACAGTCCCAGGGCATCTATTTTCCTGTCCAGGAAAAGAGACACCAGCTTTGAGCTAGGACAGTTAGGCCCAGCTGTACGACTTTGTTAGGACTGAGAATCTTCTTGGATTTCATTCAAAGAACTAAAATGACCAGTCAGTGACTGTGCTGCATTGTTAAATTCAATCCCTTGCATCAGTAAGTAATGCGTCATTACTTACTGAAAATAATGAATAATAACAAAACTGACTTTGGTATTTCCACACATGCATTGAATAATTTGCATGTGTATTTATTTCCGTGATTTTTAAACATGTGATTGGCAAGTCCACCCACGGTATATATAAAAAAAATTATACAAAACTCCTTTAATGTGGTAAAGTGAAAGGGTGAGGCATCATCTCACCCACAGCTCTTTAAACGTGATGAGAAGAAAGCGATGAATTCATTAAGATAAAATGATGACAAATCTTTGTTAGCTCACCAAAAAGGTGACATAGAGTTAAAGGGAAAACACCCTCTAACATTCTCACAACCCTCCTCTCATTAAGTAGTAATCAGAAATCTCAAGATGAACAATAATGACACCACAGCATCACCTACTTATAACATATTGGTGATCTGTCCTAATTCCTTTTGTCCCTCAATTCTGTCAAAGCACAACATCACAATTTCAGTATTTTACAAGACAGAAAGAGAAAAAGGGTTATTCTTGACTTGTGTGCCAGAACATGTGTACTCAATGTTTTTTAAAGTAAGCCTTATGCTACATCATGAATCAATTAAAAATGTATTTTAATACTTTTTTCACGCATTACAGTATGTGATATAAAGCACATTTCATCACAGTTTTGCATGACCTCTATAGTCGATCAGCAGAAATATGTCCTCCGCATTTCATCTTTGCTGAATGTGTTGACGAGGGCAGGCGGAAGTCTGTAGCGGTTTGCAACAGTGTAAAGTGCCACGATACACAACACGCACAATTTTCCAGGTTTCTTCCCCGCCCCGCTAACCTATTTTTTCGATCGCAAAGGTATGCTTGTGGTAGTGCAACAGACAAACGGCACATCTATTTTTGACTAATAGGACAACAATTGTCCCATTTATTTGTGGTAGCAGAATTTTCTGTGAAGGCCAGCATTTCTCAGTTGAGGTTTTATGAGGCCTTTTATAATTGCATAACAAATTAAAAAGACAATGTTATCGACATATTTTAATATTCATGCTTTTATATAATGAATTGTATTCATCTTTAATAGGCATACATTTAAATCTGTACAATTAAAAGGTGTATCTTCCTTCATGTAATCTCCCAAGATACCACAACTTGAGGCGCAGTTATTAAGTCATCCCTATGCCATAGACAGCATGTGCTGTTATTGTATTGCTGTGTATCAACATTGGGACTGGGCTGATCCCTGAGCCCTTCAGACCCCTTCCCTGTAATTACCTGCCTCTCACATTGTTCTGGAAGAGTTGAGGTGAGCTTCCACCTGCTCCTCCTGCACACTTTGGGGCATTATCATAAATACGGCACATTAACACTTGTTCCTGGCTTGTCAGGATATAAATTAAGTCTGCAGGTGTCCCACCGAGGTTTACCCCTGATACTAATTAAGGCATGATAATTAGGTTTGTTAAATTCGGTCCTTTCAGCCCTGATACCCCCCTTGGAATACAACAATCGCAGATTGCAGACAAGAGAAGGGCTTAGAGGATCCTCCCATAGCTAACACAGAAGAACAGACCAATGGGTGCCTGATAAAGTCGTTCCCCAGTGCTGGAGGGAATATGCGGGCTTGTAATTATGATTTTGTGCGTGACAATTCTCATTCATCTGACTTGAATGTGGTCTCGTTTTGTGAAGAGAAGAGACAACATTTTGATGAGGTTCTTGCTCTTCATCTAGAGAGAGATATAACTATTCATTTACACCAGAGAAATACCCCCAACCCCCCTTCTTCTCCTCTCTTCTGTCTCAATGACCTTGGCGGCTGGCATGCCTTATCAAGCAAGAGACAAGAACAAAGAACAAGAAGAATAACAGAAGGTTATGGCAGCTCTTTAAAGCATTTCAGAGGCTTAGGCATAAGTTTTGCCTCTTATAAGAGTGAAAAGAAAGTCAGTGTAGCCAGTGATGCTGAGCTCATTAGGTGAAGCCAAGATGTAGGCGGAGGACTGTGCACCTTTACAAAGAGGTCACTAAAGGACAAAGATCTGAATATCATTAATCATGTCTTTGCCTCCACAAAGAGCATCCATGCTATGATGTAGCTCTGAAGTTCTATTGGAAGGTGCTCTCGTTTTAATATAAGTTCATACTTATATCTACTTTATTACATCCCAACAAAGACTAACACAAATTGCTATATTTCTGAGTGGAGTCAATGGTGTTTTTCATTCATGAAATTAACACAGTGTGACACCAAGCACTGATTAATGACCTGAAGGTTGTTGTGATGTGTCAATGTTCACTGCAACTCTCCTCTGAGGACGCACATGTGCGCCTCAGCTTCCTCACTCACTGAGATCAAAATGAGGGAGAGGTGAAATGAGGAGATGAGGAAAAAAAAGTGAGGAATAGGAAGGGAACAAGGTGACAGTCCTGCTGCTAAGGAGTCAGCTGGCTCAGTTGTAGAGCAGTTCATCATCCTTTCCCCAGTGACCATGGCCTGTGGACCCTTCGATGGAAGGATAGAGGGGGGAGAGAGAGTGGGACTTACAAACTCAGACAGAGATAGATGGAGCCAGATAGACAGAAAGGCAGTAAGATTTAAAAACAGAAAAAATACAAGAATGGGGATGATCCCTCCCTCCTGTGTAGTCCAGATGTCAGACTGTGCCCAGGCCTCCCAGTGAAGGCCTTTGGGACAGGCCCAGCCCGGTGAAGCCCACTGACAGCACAGGGAGAACAGCTGTGCACAGGTCCTCAGCTCTGCCGCTCGCAGCTCAGATGTGGGACAAACAGATACCGATCTTTGTTTACACATGGTCGTTGTCTACGTATTGTTCCTGTTTACTTGCTTTCTGTGTACGTGTTGTTTTTTGATGGTCTCCCATGACAGCCATTGTTCTGCATGGTCATCATTTTTTGAAGTTTGGGCGTCTGGCAGCTGATGGCCCTCCTGAGGTGTTCTGTGTGCACGCCACAATGAGCATTTTTTTAGGAGACTGTTACATTTTGAGGCCTCTTTTTGGGTAAGGCTGCACCTGATGTTTGGGGCCTGTGATGCGTGTACCTAGGATCTAAGCTAATTACAAATACATGTTCATTCATTCTTGTTTATTCCTTTCTATTTTCTCAATTTAGTTGAATTCAGCGTTACAGCCAGAACATACTGTTGAAAACTAACCTGGTATCCGTATCCTAAATGTGCTGCTGCTGTTTTCTCTTCATTATTATAAGGTACACTTTTTGTTTACAAAAACCAAAACCAAAAGTTTGAGTTTTAAACTTAATTTGCCATCATAGTGAACACTAGAACAATCGCATCTGATGTCTGTAAGTGACTGCAGCTGTCTCTGAGCTCTAAAGCTGTTTTTTCAGTCATTGATAGACTCTTGTTGACAGAAACCCAAAGAGCTATCCATTATGAATGAAGCAGCGAGAAAGAAGCCTGAATTGAGTGAAACTGAAGAAGACCAGGCAGAGTGCCTCACATCACAGCACACTTGACCGAGACCAGAGACAGGATTGCTTTAGTAATGTCGTACAAAGAACAATGAATGTCTACACTTTCCGCTTCTGTAGTGCATGGCTACGGGGTCAGACAGTCCTGGTTCCTGTTGCACCGCTGACTGATTTATTTTTATGTTTATAGGATGATTGTGTTATACAATATTTATAACAAAAATTATGTTTACTGTAGGCATTTTGAATAGTTTACAGGATACAATGAGGAAAGAAATAGAAGAGGGGGTAGGGTGACCTGCAACAGATGTCCTCGTCCGAACTTGAACAGATGTCAACGTTTTATGGTTTTTATCCCAAAACAGAGGAGGGCACATTGAGAAAAGGTCAGGATGTTGGCATTTTTTGCATTCATATGATTTGCATTAAATAGGCAGCTGTGTTTAGTCCAAATTGATTTGTGTCTACATATACAGTATGTCTGCATGCACATGTTTGTGGAGTATTGTTGTATACTGCACTGTTAATAGGCAGCTGTGTGCATGTATTGTAGCCAACGTTACACAGTGCCCGAGTCCGTACAGTATGTCTATATTTATAGGCAACTGGAAAAGAGAGAGAGAGACCAATAAGTGCATTGTTGCAGCTGAATACCTTCACTAACCATAGTATCAGTGTGTGTGCAGGAACCCAGCAGTTCCTGGCTTTCTCTTTCTTAAATGGCGATAACCTGTCCCAACCCCCTCCTGTGATAACTCCAAGGTCCAAGGGGGTCTGGGAGCACTGCATCCCTGAAGGAGAAGGGGGAGCTGGGTCACAGGCATCCTGAAGACTGTCTTTATGGAGGGGAAACACAAGCGAACAAACAAAGGGGTCTGCAGCCAGGAAGTCTTAATCACTGCCACTACCATTAGAGTAATGAGGCCTGATGGACGCACAGTCTAGTGAGAGACGAGGGAAGGGGGAGCTTTCCTCACAGATGAGGGCTGATAACCCCCCTCATTCTACTGCTACTGCCACCGTACTCTCAGGGGTATATTCATGAAACAACAGTGCCCCTCTCCCTTTCTTTCAAGGCTTTCCTTTTTCTTCCTGAAATTAGCAGGGTATTGTTTGAAGGAGCGCTGTGTTGTTTTAAAGGAGACCCTGGTGGAACATGTCAGTGTAGTGTTTGAGGAAGATGTACAAGAGAGAAAAAGTAGCACCTGTAACTTCCATCAGTGAAATCAAGATTATCATAGCCATTAAAGATGTCACCATTAAATACTTGGAAAAGGTAAAGAACACTGATCCCTTGATACAATCACATTAGCTGTCAGAAGTGTACGGATATGTTAAAGACGCTATTGACTTTGAAGGTAAGCCTCAGATATTACACTTGGCTGTGGCTATATGTGACCATAGTGCTTTGTGAGCTGTGTTGTGACCATCACTATCCAGGGATTGCCTCTTGTGTACTCTCCTGTTTATGGATCTCATAGCTCTTTACAACACACTTCAAAAATTAATCACCCCAGAGTCCCATACAAGTCTCTGGCATGCATCTGCTGAACTGCTCTGGCCAAGCTCGCTTACACTGGAGGCAGCGAACAAAGCATTTCGTTATAAAGAAGAAACAAATATTTTCATATGAAGATTTCAATTAACTCACCCTGGAAAAGAATGCATAACTCAATCGTGTTTGTGATGTAACGTCACAAAGCAGAGTTGACATTGATGGCTTGTCCCAACACCGTTTTTCTAATGCTGGACCTCCTGTCTGCCTGTGTTGGATAATATTTCCAGCAGGTTTCACTTTTACAGCTCTCAGGTGGGCCTTTAAACAGTTGTTCAGATGACGGCACAGGCCTCCCTCCGATTTTCCATCTCTCTCCCCCGTCCACTGTCCTTTTCAATGGCTGATTTATGGCCCACATAAGTGTGCAAGAGACGCCGAGATTTCAGAGGAAGTCATAAATAGAACAAAACCAAGGAAGAGAGCGGGGAAGAGGAAACAGACTGAAGAGGTGACAGGGACGTGCAGAGCGAAAGCATGAGAGAGAGAGAGGCAGACAGAGATAAGTTGACTGGTGTCAGGTTTACTGTGAGAGAAGGCTGTATTTACTGTACTTACTGTCTGTCTCGCTGCTTTTTCTGTTTCCTTCCTGTCAGCTGACCTTTGAACTGTTGATGATAGGTATGCCTCCCTGTGGTTTGTTCTCCTAATTGGAGTCAGGATGCAGATGCTCTGGCAGCTCAAGAGCAGTACACATACCTTCTTTTTGAGATGCATCAATACAGAGGATAGAGGGAAGTCAGTGTAGAAGGAAAAGTAAAATAATATTTGGATATTGAAGAATAGGATCTGTTTTTGTTTACATTAGCTAAGATTTTCCCCTGCATACAACACGGGTAAACTCAACTTTTGTCAATCTTTCAAACCAAATGGCTCTCCAGGAAGATCCATAATCATACAAATATATACTATAGCCAGTGGCGCAAATAAATCTCTTGCAAATCAGTTAAGTAAATGTGAGTTCAGATTTTTCATGTGGGATGAAGAGGAAACCAGTTCACCTTGAGCAGCCTTCAAAATGGGCTAAGCCCGGTAATGATCCCCTGTCTCCAGGCTCACAGCTCAAAGAGACAGTTGGCTCCTTAACGCCACACTGAAAAAGGGTTTCACCATCAGATAACCTCTTTATCATAATGATGAGGAGGCTACTGCCCCTATGTGTCCAATAAAGCCATAACTAGCCTACCTATCATCTGTCCCACTTAGGCCCTAATCCAGGGTGTTTAACACAATAGCTGGCTATGATAAACACACGCTCACACAGACACACACTTTTTGGGAAGTAATGGCTTTTTGTTTGATATTTTAGCCATTTATATATATATTTAAAAATGTCTATATTATGACATCTAATGCTTGAAGTATGACCTGCAAGAAATTTTTGATTTTCCGTTCAGTGAAATTCTCAGCAGTTTTTCATACTGACCCATCTGGGGTTTCAAACCACAGTCCTGCAAACCAAGACAGAGAGATACCTATGGCACAACAACTCCTTGTTTATGAATGTGAAAGCTGATAGGTCACAGTGACCTTTTAATGCCATTTGTGTAATACACATCTCTATTGTACACAAGAGGAAACACTCCTTTATTCTTTTTGTCTTGTTTATTCGTAGCTGTTAAGCCTGTAGCTTTGTCAAAACTGGTGCAGAGATCTGCTCCATGCTTTTCCCGTGTAGAGATTCTCTGTATACAGTATTTGTATGCTGTGTATGGATTCATTTGTGTGTGCATTGTGTGAATGTCTGTTTAGTATCTTGATTTATTGTTTTACACTACAATCAAACCCATTCCTCACAAGGAACTTCTTTAAAAGGAAATATGAATTACGTTAGCTTATTGTACAATATATTATAAGTACAATTCATGGACAGCAAAAATGTAATATATTTTACAGTATCAAACATCATGTAATTTATAATGGTACATTTAGGAGAAAACAGGGAAGTTTTTCAGTAGGTTTTGCTGTGTTGGGCTGTTTCTTTGTTGTCTGTGTGTAACTGTTTTGTGTGTTTGTGGTGCACAGACGGCCCATACATCATATCCTCTTTACAGTGTTTCCCTGTGAGTCATTTGCATGTCATTACAGCTTTGTTTTATAAGTGAGTGGCTATTAAGGAAGCTGCTCCATAAAACGCCTGTTAAAATGGAGGAAGGCAGCAATACGGATCTTAAAAAGCCAAGAGCATTCTCCATTTTCTCACCTTACGCAGCTGATGAAAAGTGTGTGTGTGCAAGTGTGCGTGTGTGTGAGAGAAAAAGAGAGACAGAGACCGATAGAGAGCACCCAGATGTCTTTCCTTTGGGACTCACACATCTGTTGGCTTTTTAATGACAGCTAAATTCATGCAATCCCATTTCTCTTCCCACTTTCTCTACTCTCCCTCCTGCTGCAGTCCCTCTGTTCTTCCTCTTTTTCACACATCTGGACTTAACTGTGTGAGATCTGGTGTGGTCTCCATCTGTGAAGGACGACACAACTGTTGGCAGGGTTTTTACTAGCTGTACCCAGGATATGGCAGGGCATCCTGGGATCTGTGCATTATAACGGCTCCTTCGTGAGAATTTATTTTTCTGTCTACATTAATCTGATAGTCTGTTCTTCTGGTATTTAGAATGACTGAAATCCTTGTGATTGAAACTGAGAGAAACAAAACATGTAAAAAATGTTTATCACTTATATACTGTACATAATCAATTAGAGTGCAATAACTGGATCTTGGTAGTTGAAACGCAAACAATTTCAGGAGCGAAATGTAAAAGTTACAAACTAAACAAAATAGAAAGTCAGTTCGAGAGCCAAATGACTACATATTTGCATGTTTGTTTTTCTTGTAAAAGGTTAAACTCTGTCGCTAATGAAACACCACAGACTGAGTGTGAGACTTGACTACAACTGTTAGGGGTTAGGTGGTTTGGGGTGTTGTAAGTCTCCACTTGGGATTGGAAGCATGTGGCTCACATCTGGATCTGCTTACAGTGTCAAGGAGGGTGCTTTCGTGACAGCCAGGCACGTGGCAACAAAGTAAACCCTTCACAGAGAAAATGTCACTGCAACTCATTCGTGAAAGAAATGTTAGTGTGGCAAGCAATTTGACAAGTTTAATGTAGCATTGTTTTTATAACAAACTTTGCACAACCTCTCCTCTCTCTAACAACTGTTGACATTTTGGGGAGAACGAGGTGCCATTATTTAAATTTCCATAACCGATTTTATTTCTATCACTCTTTCATCCACCACACTATTTTAAACAGTCTTGTTCTGCAATTCAATTTACATGTTTAGGAACATCTTCTAAATAAACAACAAAAGGTCCTGTGGACATAAAGCTACTTCTCATGTTATCACAAAGTCACTAAGTGTTAATTGGTGTCACCTGAATGTTACAGAGTGTTGTTTTTGCCTGAACTGGCCAGTAGACTCTCCTAATTCCTGTCTTGTCAAACATTTATTTAGAGAGCTGTGGTCAGAACAACTGGTTCTCATTTAGCACAAAGACTGGTTTGTTTGCAACGGGTGTATTTGTGAGATTACATTCCTTTCCATCAGTGCATGCATATGGTGTATAAAAAGAGAGACTTTAAAAGGTTAGTGCCCCAACATAGCGTTCTCCTTGTGTAAAAAGTATTGTTTGATGCACTGCTGTATGTACTACATACTCTTCAAATGTCTACTTTAAACTTTGTCCTTTCATGACCGTTCTTCACCAGCACTTTCTCTTTCTCCTTTGCCTTATAACTCCTCTGTCCTTCTCTCAGTCCACTCTCTGAACACTGTTTCTCACAGCTATTCCTCTCCCTCCCCCTCTGCCCCACTCGCTCTCATGGACATGACAGTGCGGGGGGATAAGGGAAGAGTAATTATGGTTCAGTGAGGCTGCCAGGTGTGATAAATGACTAATAAGGGGAGCGGAGCCCTGGGTCCTCTAAGGAGGACTATTACAGTCTTATCAGCACAGGGCTGCAGCTCACAGCCTGGCCTGGGACAGAGGCCCTTGTAGCTGTGCTCGCTCCTCTCCTAACCCCTTCACCTCAGTCATTCTCCACAGCCAGCATCAGACCAGCCCACCCCAGAGACAAGCTCCATCGTTAACACCTTAGCTGCTGGTTCGGAAAGTGCACATGCATTGCATGTGAGTA
Source organism: Notothenia coriiceps (assembly GCF_000735185.1). NCBI lineage: Eukaryota > Metazoa > Chordata > Actinopteri > Perciformes > Nototheniidae > Notothenia > Notothenia coriiceps. Next base: position 59,552 of record NW_011355687.1, read on the forward strand.
ACTATTCTTTACATGGACATTTAAACAATAGCACATTTATGAGGGGAACAAAAACATCAGTAAGGTTTTTGGGCTGTTGATATAATATAATCTTTTAAAAATCCAGTTAGATTCTCAAAGGTCACAAGAAAGTCCTGGGTAATGTATATATCAAATTTAGGGACATATTAGTTTCTCAGTTTGTTATACATTAAATATGTATTTTAATTGTTTCAGGTTGTGTATATGTACTATATGTGTGTCTGTTAGTGTTATGGGAGAGTAGTCAGTGTTTTTTTTGTTCAAACTGCAGATACATATTGAGACCACCCTCTGTGGCATAAGCACCTTCAATGAAGCATCGCTAACCTTTTTATTGGCCTTTTTAAAAGCTCAGTTTCCTTGCAAATACATAAAGTATAATATACAGTACCATTGACTTCAGCATATAAGCGTCCTATTTATTCCACTGGGTGGTTATCATGCATCTCTGGCAATTACGATATGGAATAGCGTTTATTTTCTCACTTTGGTAAATTAAATGATATCTCTATTTATAGCTGTTGAGAACGTTGCAACTTAGTAAAGGCCTTAATGGAGATTCATAGGGCTGCGTTTAACCATTGAGTAGCCAACACAACCAACTAAGGCTATGGAAAATGTCCTTTCAATGACCATGAAGCCAATGCATGGAATACCTTCACATTTGGCCCAAATGCATAGGCTGATGCATTTAAATCACATGTCACAGTCTAATGTTAATCTCATTTTATGATAAACAGCAGGAATACATTGTGTTTTCTCTTGTCCTATACCTCTGATACAACCAAGCCACAGAATGTCTCTGTGCAACATCTCCATGAAGGAAATGTGGACATTCTTGGACAGCTGAATGATATCACGTCTGGTTTAAATTGCCTTGCTGTCAGTTTTATCTGATGGTAGTATGGTTCCTCTTTGCATTACAATAGAAAGATGTTGTTAAAACCTGATAAGGCCTCACTAAAGAAAAAACTTCAATGTGACCAATTCTGCTGTATGGCTCATCTATGTCTCTTTCTTCCGATGTTCACAATAGAGACATTCACATTCTAATCAAAATGCTGTTATACCAAACACAATTCGATGTACTTTCAATGCAATTCAACTGGGATCATTAGCCTTGTTCAACCCTAAAAAAAAATACATGTATTATCATACATACTCTGCTACAGTATATGCATCTACATACAGTCTACATTCCCTAGTTACAAGAAATGCAGGAACTCCATTGATGTTGTAAAGTTAAGACTTTTTATTAGCCCAAATGTAGTACAAAGATTCCAAAGATCCTTCTATCTCTTCACTCGAGGCCGCAACTGATTTCCAAGGAGGAAGGACACTCCACTGTTTATTCAACAGAGTTTCTAGTATGGCCTCAGATTAAAAGTGCTGACACTCATCCTAACAGCTTAACACGTGCCTTCATACTTCCCCGTTGTGAAGTAGAGTTAAACACCTGATAAAGCTAAAGATAAATCAACATTAGAACATACTATGCAAGCCCATGACCACCATCTGCTTTAACTGGACATTTTGAGTTTTGCGGACAACAAACTCATCTAAACATAACTACATNATAGGTAGATCTCGCCTTTCACCATAGGCCGAGGTCCGTGATCTTGGGCTTTAAAAGGTTGGTGACCACTGCTCTACCGTAATGCATAGGATACTCGCGCACCGCAATACAACGTGCGGGCTGGCTTGACTGTGTTTTTCGAAGTGGGGGCTGGCTTGACCACAGTCTGTTTACCCAGTGTTTCCTGACATGAAACGTTTTATTTCACCTTGCTATGTGTTTTTAACGTATATAAAAAAAACGGGGACATTTCCGGGGACAGTTTCAACCGGGGACAGGTCAATACAAACGGGGACTGTCCCCGGAAAACGGGGACGTCTGGTCACCCTAATGCAAGCCCATGACCACCATCTGCTTTAACTGGTCATCCTTTCAAACAACAAACTGAGTCTAAACAAAGCTACATTTGGAGATGCCAATCAAAAACATTTGAAGCATACATCAAATCACAAACTAACTCTTTTGGGAAAACCCAGAGACACAAGACAACTGGATGGGCAAATTGTGTGACCCCCCTCCAATATCAAAAGAGTAACCGTAAGAAAGTTATTTTCTTGAATGAGATTACAGGAAATCCCGTAGCTTTCATAAGAAGATGAGCAGTGTTTGATTACAACACACCTTGCCATTTTCTTCTTTCTTACTGAGAGCCGCCACCCTTGGCTGACATTGCATGTACCGGTACTTGTCAAGCGAAGACACTAAGCATTCGTCTGCACTAAATGCACATTTCCACTGCAGCGGGGTAGCCCTGTTTAAGCGTCCCTAAGCGTCCTCGCTCAGGCCTCGGGCTGCCTCGCTGGCCGTCCGAGGCCGTGGCGCATTCCCATTACAGTTTAGGACCTGGGGTAGCAACGCAGTGTAGGCGGGGCGATCAGCTTTTATTTTTCTTCACATTTTGAGTTGTTCCGTCGAGCTTCCGCTGGATTTTATGAGATGTAGAAACGTCGTCACCTCCTCGGTCGACCACGGTGTGCTTTTCTTTGACGTTGCCATTTTTGTAGCTCCTCCGTTTACAAAAATGCTGTGTATAAAAATGCTGCAAGCTTGCTTCTAGATATATATGCGACGCTAGGGATGATCTCGCGCGCGATCTTGTGACGATTCTCTCCGACCAATCGGCAGTCGAGAGTGTTGACGTCAGTAGTTCAGCCCTGGCCCTGGTCTGATAGAACCATGATTTTATGGGGCCGGAAAAAGTACCCGCTACCCGGTGCTACGCTATATAGAAAGGCCACCGAAAACTGGCCTGGCCGCTTGAGGACGATTAAGGACGCTTAAACGAGGCTACCCGCTGCAGTGGAAATGCGCCATTAGATTTCAAGTCTGGCTATGGAAGTAGGCCTTGTTCCCCTTTACTGGGCAAGGTAGCTCTTTTCTCTTCATAATGTTCTTCAAATTGCTCATTGTCTAAACTGCACCTAGAATACATTTACCAAAGGAGATCTAACCAGGAGCAGTTGCTCTCGGCAAAGCAACTTCCAGGGCAGAGAAAAAGATGTATTGGGTAATACAGTCAGTAATATCGACTTTAGAAGAGACGATGCAAGGAATTCCCCAAAGCTGTTTAGTCTCTCCTTGCTCTATGGTTAGAGCAAGGAAAAGGCGTGGCAAAGCTTGGAGCTGAGCATACACAGGAGAATACAGGAAATGTAACAAGGCTTTGACAGAGGATTTCTATGGAACCTAATCTGAATCTTCATAGTATTATAAATCTAACAGACTACATTTAACTCTACACTTTTGTCCAGGTAATTGAATTAACAATACAACTAAATATATATATATATATATATTTAAACTATGTGAGGTGTAAAAATTATTTAGGTGCATAGTAAATGGCATTAATATATTTCCCTATGCCTTCGGTTGAGATTACCAACCAAAGGTTAAAGAGCATAAAGTTGCCTACATGTAGCTTCCTTTCTGGACTGATGTTTTCAGAAGATTTGAACAACAAATGAGTTAAACAAGCAACCACCCCTTCAAACGCCCAATCTAAAACTCACGGTTAATTCATAGCCCCGTTGATTACCCAGGGGAATTCTTTTATCTCCCCCATTTCATTCCTGAAGCGCTCGGCGGACATTTTAATGGCTGCACTTTCATCGTCTGTCAGATATTTAAATGGAGAAGTGCGTGTGTGTGGTGAAGAGTGAGGCAGCGTGGGGGCCTTCTCAGATTCTGCATGTCAATCTTTAATGCCTAGAGATATGGGCGAGCTCTGACCTCTCACTTTGTCATTCTACTTCTCCCTTTCATAAATTGACCTCCTGATAATCATTTCCTGCTCCTATCTGCTGTAACGAGTGTTCCAGAGCACTTGGGAGTCACATGACCCAAAGAGAGCCATTAGGGTTGAGAGATTGACCCCTCTGCAACGTCTCTAGGCCATAGAGCCTGACATATGGACTACAGTAAGACTGTTATGGCAAGTGAATTTCGCTCTGCCTTTTATGACCATGAACATCACCGAATGACACGCAATAGAAGGGGGAACCATTGGTATAATGGAACTGCCAGAGCGAGTCATTCGCTATTACTGCTATCTATTGGTAGTTAGAGCTAAAGGAATGCGAGGTTAAAGAGACGGTGAGTGTGTAGTTTGATAAATGTTTTCTTGTCTGTCAAAATTGGTGACATTGTTGAAATGCATTTCTTTGGTTTTCAATATTTTGGCTCAAAATGGTCCCCTGATGGTGCTGCCTTATGAGCACTGCTGTGTACCTGTGTTAGAAGCAGTTTAATGAGGCCCCAGTTTCCTGTCTTTCTCATTCCCAGGCTACACTTTCAAAGCTGTGTGCATATGGCTACACACCTGCTCCACAGCAGTGGCTATTCACAGATGACCAGTATCCAGTATCAGCATTGTATTTTTTTTTATTTCATACCAAATAATCTGTATATTTCTCTTTTACTCACTGATGCACTTCTTGCACCATCCACAATGGTTTCCATTATCTCTGTTTGACATGTTTGTGTTCCAGATATGATTATTTGGTCTCATCTGGTTTGTAACCTCATGTCATAAGCCAATCTTTCTGGCTATGTTGGACCAAAATGCAAAGATTACAATTTTAATCCATCGGAATAATAAATAAGGAGGATAAAACTAAAACCCTGACCTTCTGAATCTCTCCAATTCTCTAAATGTGTACACCTAATTAGCTCCAGATGCAAATTCTGCCTAATTAGTTTACTTAATCCTTTCAAGAGTAATGGCTACACACCATTGGTCCTCAAATGAACATTTAATCCTTTTGGGGACACCTCTAATCTTTTCATATTAAAAGCTAAATAGTCAAATGAGAGTATTGATCTAATTACACATGGATTGCTCTGGAGAGTGCTGGAAATTAAATGTGTTCAGCTTGTTGCACCCAGCCCATGTTGATACGTCAGGCAGTCCTGTTGTAATACTCAATGTGTGGCTGAGTCCATGTTTGGTATTTATTTAAAATGTGGTGCTATATTTTGTATCTTCACATGTTTTTCACTTATACCTGCATTTATGTATTAGTATGGTGTAATAAGTGTGAATTATTGAAATTCTAAGCATAGATTTATATAGTCAAGTCAAGTGTTAAGTGTCATAGAAACAATGGTGAAACTAGTGCCAAATGTTTCTCAGTTGAAATCGGTTCAGATACTAGTAAGCCAACATGGATTCAAATGTCCTCAGCCATACAAAAAACATAGGGATGTTTTTCTGTGCATTGCATATTTTGTGCCCTTGGTAGTAGATGGTGCACTGGACTGGAAATGTAATTGGTTTTGTTTATTTTGTTAGGAAATGCAGTTTTATGCTTATGTAAGTGAATCATTTTTAGACAAATATGTACCCCAACTCGGCTGGCTCACAGGAATACCACAGCTGTGGTGTTGAAAAATAGATGGTTGATATAATCGCTGAGCAAGAATAATGCATAGAGGCAAAGCTCAAAGTATTATCTTAACAACAGTGTTTGTTCAGAGCAAGAGGACAAAACACATACATCTAGTATATGATAAGAGTATTTTGAAAAACTTTCAGTTTCAGATTATGTGATAAGTGGTCCTCTTATGTGATCATTTGTAGATGTGATTCCACTTGTAATTATCTTAGTAGGGAACATCTCTGGTACCAGGAAAAAGAGGGGCAGTTGAAAAAAACTGTCCGAAAAAGTATAAGACTGAAAAAGTCCAAATACAAAAGCGTAGGTAAAGTTAAGGTTTATAATGAAAGCAAAAATACATTCTTGTTACTTAACTCAAGTAACACTGAACTAGTATACAGTATATTTCACTCAACACCCAACTGAAAGTAAAGCAAAGCCTGCATGTATTTTAATATATAGTTTTCTCTGAAATGTACAATTAGTAAAATATAGGGGGCAGTGTATGACATCAACATTCTACCTTTTCCAATGCATAATTTACAGTTATACTCTATGGTATAACGAAAGATTAGCACATGTTTACAACTTTCTTGGGTAAAAAAGTTAAATTGTTGGTAAGAAGGGCAGCTGTATATGTCGGTTTATTTGGTAAATCTACACCATTTTACCTCTTAAAGAAGTAGGAAAGAGCCTAAAACCCACGTTGTTCTTATAGACAGTCCAGCATCTTTCATGTGAGAGGCTAATTGTTAACTTGTTTGGCAGCGTAGTATTTCATGTATATACATGAATGAGAGCTAATAGACACCTGGTATGAAACAAGAACTGATTTCTTACACATAGCAGTGATTTCTGTGATTTACAGTATATATGAATACATGCAAAACCACTGCTGATGAGGTCTGAGGGGAGTCCTGAGAAGTTGAAACGGTTAATTCCTCTAGCCTGAGAGCTCCAGGCCTGTCAGTGTTATCTCCTTCTCCCTGGTGGGAGGAGACATGCTCCATGGGAAGGGCTATCACCATAGGCTGCTGTGAAATCAGATTCTCCTATCAAAGTCCCTGACCTCACTGTTATATGATAGAAAGTGAAAGTTAACCTGGATCAGTGCCTGGGGACAGTGTCTGCCTTTGTCGAGGGAATATGATGTTTCACCGCGTTCTCAGACTTCTCTCTCCTCACACTTCTGCTCGCATGTACACACACACTAAAGCTTTCTAGTTTTCTAAAGCTTTAACCGCTTACACAGTACACTCTAAAAACGAATTCAGGCGACCTTTCAACTCCACTTAATTAAATGCATGGTTGCAAGATAAAAATGTGAGTTAATTGATTTAGATAAACATTTTAAGTTGCAAACATTAATTTATAAGTTGTGTTGACGTAATAATGTTGGTTATTACATCAACTTAATATTGTGTGTAATTTGAACTCTGATTTCTGCGTTAATTTACTTAAAACAAAATTCAAGTTGTAGTAAGTATGCAATTGGCTTGATAACTTAATTGTTCTACACCTTGAGTTAAGGATGTCAAGTCCACTCCCACTTAACATGCCTGGACAAGTTCCGACAGTTAAGACAAATAGAAATATACAAAGGACATTTTAATGTGAGTGTCATCTTTTGTCATTCAAATACAGTAGATAGCCTTGTAGTTGCACTGTAGGCAAATTGCTGTTTGACCAAAATTAGCAGCCTTTGAACTGCAAAGTAGTAGAGGCTAATGTGAGTGTAAAAATACTTTGGTTACTATTGTGATATCGCTTTTTATTAAAAATGAATCTCGGTGAAGCAGATCAAGGACATGCTTCTTGAGGTAGGATCGTTATTTAGAGTTCTCATTGAAATGCAAGTTGTTGGCAGTCACCCATTCAGAATATATTAATTTAGGTAATTTCTCTTTTTTTTCCTTTTTCAAAAATAGCACAATACAATTGAAGTACGCAGAGAACTAGCCATCCGC
>NW_011355687.1:67030-69383 GCF_000735185.1 Notothenia coriiceps
GGCTACTGTGAGAATAAAAATACTTTGGTTACTATTGTGATATCGCTTTTTATTAAAAATGAATATCGGTGAAGCAGATTAAGGACATGCTTCTTGAGGTAGGATCATTATTTAGAGATTTCATTGAAATGCAAGTTGTTGGCAGTCACCCATTCAGAATATATCAAATTAGGTAATTTCTCTTTTTTTTCCTTTTTCAAAAATAGCACAATACAATTGAAGTACGCAGAGAACTATAGCCATCCGCTACCTTGTCGTGTACCTTGGAGAAAAGGAAGAGGACCTTTTCAAGGAGTTTAGCGATGTAATTAAAAATCTTGAAATAACATAAAATCCATGGGCACAGGACAAAAGCACTGCTCTCTGTCAGTTACATTTTGAAGTATATTGCACTTTTGGCCACACCATAATCAATAATATCTTAGCAACGTTCAGCATGGATAGGTGTTGACAGCAATGGCATGGGAAAAGGATTGTGTAAAATTTGAAAAGTGGCTTCTGCTCTTCACTTAACCAGTTCACATATTGTATGGAACCTGCAAAAAAGATGAGAAGATAAACTAAAACTTGCACGGTTGTGATTAACAAAATCTGTCCACATGCATTTAAACACTAGGCAAAGTACTCAAAACCACCTCTGTGTGTCTTCAGGACCACATTGCCATGATGACACACACATGCAGACTCAATAGGTGAAAACAATACCAGCGTTGCTTTAGCAGCTGGTAATAATGGCTCTGAATTAGCTAAGAGTGACAGTTTAAAATGTAATTACCTAATTCATTATCTCTTATGCGCTAACCTATTATTTAATGTGCTTCAAAAGGACATGAACATCGCCTTCATCAGTGACCGGTCCACCCCAGGATCTGACCATACGATGGCTACCATCATGGTCGAGGGAAACAAATGAATGAGCAAGCATTCTGAGTTAAATGTGTTCATACTGTTTGAAACAATGACTGTCTGCAGTGTAAACATCTTTGTTACATCTTTTGTAAAATGTATGTGTGTGATCTGCAGATTGGTGGCCATTGGGGGTTTGTTTCTGTAGTTTTACAAAAACTTTACAGATTTTATATATTTGGCACTGGTTTTAAATATGCAAAGGCCTCTAACTTCGNCTCGTGGATTCATCTTCCTATTATACACACATGCATTTCCAAACATTTGGACTACCTATGTTGCAAATGTATTATCTTTTCAATTTACACACGGCATCTATTGCACGTCTGTTCGTCCTGGGAGAGGGATCCCTCCTCTGTTGCTCTCCCTGAGGTTTCTCCCATTTTTCCCTTTAAACTGTGGGTTTTCTCTGGAAGTTTTTCCTTGTACGATGTGAGGGTCTAAGGACAGAGGGTGTCGTATTGTCATACTGATATTCTGTACAAACTGTGAAGTCCACTGAGACAAATGTAACATTTGTGATATTGGGCTGTATAAATAAACATTGATTGATTGATTGATTGATTGATTGATTGATGGCAGTGTAAACATCTTTGTTACATCTTTTGTAAAATTGATGTGTGTGATCTGCAGATTGGTGGCCATTTGGAGTTTGTTTCTGTAGTTTTACAAAAACTTTACAGATTTTACATATTTGGCACTGGTTTTAAATATGCAAAGGCCTCTAACTTCGATGTGATGGCAGCATTTATTTGCTGTGTCCCCATTTCCCATGGTAATATGGCTAATGTGTTTATTTATTATTTGTGGGGCAATTTAAATTTGTGTTATTTATCTTTTTTTCCAAGATTTAAATGAAGCTCAGCGCAAGTTCCTTCAGGAAGACTGGGTGTACATTCACTCCGCAGCTGCATATAATCAGCTCATCAGGCTTTCTCTTTAACCTATTACATTTCACCTCATTCTCCAGCAGCCAATCACCGTTCTGCAGCCAAACTTTAAAATGGTTCTCCTCTCTCCTGCAGTCAGCTGTGATTTCAGGTGTTCATGTACCTTATCATATGGCATGTTTCAATAAATGTTCAAACTAAATGAATTCTCTCCTGATTGAAACATCATGTGTTGAAATAAACAACTGCAGTTCAAAATAAAAAGTGAATTGCCTAATATTTTTGTTGTGGAATCAATTAATTTCTTTCTTTAAAGGCAAAAACATGAAAAAGCTAAGAAAAAAAACTATTGAATACAATGTATTTGGAGCAACTTAATTTATAAATGGTTGTCAACTTAAAAACGTGTGTTCACAATGATGGTAATTAAGTACATACAACTTAAAATTCCTTTTAACCTGTTAAACCCAGAGCCTGTTTTTCAGGTTTCAGGCTCGAAAATGACATTCCCAGACAAATGACCATATCTTCCCTTCTAAAAGGGTTACATTAATAAT